>NW_028225644.1:0-234771 GCF_052327205.1 Somniosus microcephalus | reverse complement strand
AAGTGGAGCTGAGGCCTGTGATAAAGGCATCGCGAACAAGCTCGTCAGTGTACACTGCGGCTTTTACATCTCGGCACTTGCAGTCTTTGCCAAGCATTTTCAGGGTGCTCAGGAACTCCTCCACCGATTCCCCAGGTCGCTGTGCGCGAGTAGCGAGCAGATGCCTAGCATACACCTCATTCGTAGGCTGCTGGTAATGCACCTTTAAGATGTCGCAGGCGGCCAGGTACGTATCGGCGTCTTGGATGAGGGGGTAAACCCGGTGGCTTACCCAATTCCGCAGAATTCCGAGTCTCATCCTCGCAGCGTCCGTAGCGTCTTTGACGGCTGCGGAATTGTCCAGGAAGAATTCCAGACACTCAAACCAGTGTCCGAAGCGTGCTGATGCGTCCGGAGCATGTTGATCCAAATCCAAACGTTCGGGTTTCAGGAGTTGATCCATAGTGTTGAAAAATAAGTTAATAAAATTGATGTGCCTCAATAATTCCGAGACTCGATGTTAGCGAAACAAAACAAGGCTTTTATTAACTTAGAAAGTAACACGTAAGAGAGAGAGGTATCTTCCTTCTGGAGACTGAGGCCAGACTGAGCTAGCTTACAAAAGGGGCCAGGTATGGGCGGAGCCCTACACACACAGCACATTCCAGCACATTCCAATAAACAATGCAATGAGGACTGGGGGAAGGGAAATGACACTGAAACCGACCACAGTCACAGGCAGTGATGAATGGAATATTTCATCACAACCCTCTCTCTCTCTCCTCCCCCCACCCTCTCTCTCTCTCCCCTCCCCCCACCCTCTCTCTCTCTCCCCTCTCCCCACCCTCTCTCTCTCTCCCCTCCCCCACCCTCTCTCTCCCCTCCCCACCCTCTCTCTCTCCCCTCCCCCACCCTCTCTCTCTCTCCCCTCTCCACCCTCTCTCTCTCTCCCCTCCCCCACCCTCTCTCTCTCCCCTCCCCCACCCTCTCTCTCTCTCCCCTCCCCCCACCCTCTCTCTCTCTCCCCTCCCCCACCCTCTCTCTCTCTCCCCTCCCCACCCTCTCTCTCTCTCCCCTCACCCTCTCTCTCTCTCCCCTCCCCCCACCCTCTCTCTCTCTCCCCCCCACCCTCTCTCTCTCTCCCCTCCCCCACCCTCTCTCTCTCTCCCCTCCCCCCACCCTCTCTCTCTCCTCCGCCCACCCTCTCTCTCTCTCCCCTCCCCCACCCTCTCTCTCTCTCCCCTCCCCCCACCCTCTCTCTCTCTCTCTTCCCTCTTCCTCCCTGCCCCTCTCCCTCTCCCTATCCTCTCCCTCTCCTCCCTCCCTACTTCTCTGTCTCTCTGACGTCTGTTCCCCTCTGCCGCTCTCAGTTTTTCTTCTGCCGTGGTGCCCGATTTGCTACTCCAGGCTCCGCCGTCCGCCAGCAGTCCGGGGCAAGGTAAGAACCGGGCTCCGGCCCCACACCCACACCGCCAGGGATCAGCACCCGGGGAACCCGCCCGCCGCCCAACGTGAACAAAGACCCTCCTCACCTGTCACGGAGTTGAAGTCTCCGAAAGCGGCCATGGTGCCCCGGGCCTCTTCCCCCGCGCATTCAGGAGGCGCGGGGAAGAGAGAGAGAGAGACAGACTGGGGGGGGGAAGAGTTAGACGCCGCCGCGCACCTGCTCCGCGGAGCTCCGTGCCGCCACCCCGCCGCACCAGCCTTTACTAAGATGGCGGCGGTAGCGGCGCTCGGCTGAGGCCCGCCCCTCCAGCCTTCACAAAGATGGCGGCGATCGGGGGCCGCTTGTTGACTGGGGCCGGGAGGTGCCTAGCTCGGGCGTAGGTGCGGAGGAGAGGCCGAGGCTTCGAGGCCTACCTGGAAAAACAGGGAAAGGTAGGAAAATTAATGAGATTAGATAAAAGATTTAGAAAGTAATTAACTTTTTTTTAAAACAATATGTGTTTTAAAAGCAACTTTTTTTTTAAAGACACAGAAAGCGGGAAAAAGAAAGGAAAAGTTTGGATTCAAGATGGCGGCGACTCACCTCGGTTCAGAACGATAAGGCCCGCCCACACACGCACCGATTGGTCGACCGTCAGGTCACCGAAGCGTAGGATTGGTCAATCGTCCCGTCACTCGACTCTAGGAGGGCCCGCCCGCACGCGCCAGGAACCCGGCGTATGATTCGTCGACCTCGACGTCACTCTATCGCTAATGAGTGGATAATGAGATGCTAATGAGCGGAATTTTGAAATTTTTTTGGATACCGCGGGCGCAATTTTTCTCCGGCCGAAACGTAAATACACTTACGACCGTTTTGGAATGGTAAGCTTTCTTTTGACGTAACGCACGTGTCGGTATGCTCTATAACTTTCGAGTGCATAGCCGGACAAATGCACACCGAAGGACAGACAGACAGACAGACAGACAGATCGATCTGTTTATATATATAGATTAAGGGCAAGAGGATAACCAGAGTTAGACGCCGCCGCGCACCTGCTCCGCGGAGCTCCGTGCCGCCACCGCCACACCAGCCTTTACTAAGATGGTGGCGGTAGCGGCGCTCGGCTGAGGCCCGCCCCTCCAGCCTTCACAAAGATGGCGGCGATCGGGGGCCGCTTGTTGACTGGGGCTGGGAGGTGCCAAAGTGGCAATCTGGATGTAGAGCCAGAAGATGTAGGTGAGGTTTTGAATGAATATTTTGCATCTGTGTTCACTATGGAGAAGGACGATGTAGGTATAGAAATCAGGCAGGGGGATTGTGATATACTTGAACAAATTAGTATTGAGAGGGAGGAGATTCTAGCGGTTTTAGTTGGCTTAAAAGTGGATAAATCTCCAGGCCCAGACAAGATGTATCCCAGGCTGCTGTGTGAGGCAAGGGAGGAGATTGCAAGGGCTCTGACACAATTTTCAGAACCTCTCTGGCCACAGGGGAGGCGCCAGAGGACTGGAGGACAGCTAACGCAGTACCATTATTCAAGAAGGGTAGTAGGGATAAACCAGGGAATTACAGGTCAGTGAACCTAACATCAGTTGTAGGGAAATTATTGGAAAAAATTCTGAGGGACAGAATTAGTGTCCACTTGGAGAGGCAGGGATTAATCAAGAATAGTCAGCATGGCTTTGTCAGGGGGAGATCATGTCTAACCAATTTGATTGAATTTTTCAAGGGGGCGACTAGGTGTGTGGATGAGGGTAGTGCAGTTGATGTAGTCTACATGGACTTCAGTAAGGCTTTTGACAAAGTTCCGCATGGGAGACTGGTCAAGAAGGTAAGAGCCCATGGAATCCAGGGCAATTTGGCACATTGGATCCAAAATTGGCTTAGTGGCAGGAGGCAGAGGGTGATGGTCGAAGGTTGTTTTTGTGACTGGAAGCCTGTGTCCAGTGGTGTACCGCAGGGATCGGTGCTGGTTCCTTTGCTGTTTGTAGTATACATTAATGATTTAGATATGAATGTAGGAGGTATGATCAGTAAGTTCACAGATGACACGAAAATTGGTGGAGTGATAAATAGCGAGGAGGGAAGCCTCAGGCTACAGGACGATAGAGACGGGATGGTTAGATGGGCAGAACAGTGGCAAATGGAATTTAACCCTGAAAAGTGTGAGGTGATGCATTTTTGGGAGGACAAACAAGGCAAGGGAATACACAATGAATGGTAGGATCCTAGGAAGGGCAGAGGATCAGCGGGACCTTTGTGTGCATGTACATAGATCCCCGAAGGCAGGAGGACAGGTAGATAAGGTGGTTAAAAAGGCATATGGGATACTTGCCTTCATTAGCCAATGCATAGAATATAAGAGCAGGGAGGTTATGATGGAGCTGTACAAAACGCTAGTTAGGCCACAGCTGGAATACTGTGTACAGTTCTGATCGCCACACTATAGGAAGGATGTGATTATATTGGAGAGGGTGCAGAGGAGATTCACCAGGATGTTACCTGGGCTGAAGCGCTTCAGCTATGAAGAGAGACTGGACAGGCTGGGGTTGTTTTCCTTAGAGCAGAGAAGGCTGAGGGGGGACCTGATTGAGGTGTACAAAATTATGAGGGGCATAGATAGGGTAGATAGAAAGGAACTTTTCCCCTTAGTAGAGGGGTCAATAAGCAGGGAGCATAGTTTCAAGGTAAGGGGCAGGAGGTTTAGAGGGGATTTGAGGAAACACTTTTTCACCCAGAGGGTGGTTAGAATCTGGAACTCACTGCCTGAAAGGTTGGTAGAGGCAGGAACCCTCACAACATTCAAGAAGCATTTAGATGAGCACTTGAAACGCCATAGCATACAAGGCTACGGACCAAGTGCTGGAAAATGGGATTAGAATAGACAGGGCTTGATGACCGGTGCAGACACGATGGGCCAATGGGCCTCCTTCTGTGCTGTATAACTCTATGACTCTATAACAAGGGCAGACGTTGATGACGAAGTCCAACACCGCCTTCAGTGTGCCAGTGCAGCCTTCAGTCGCCTGTGGAAGTGTGTGTTTGAAGACCAGGACCTCAAACCCAGCACCAAGCTCATGGTCTACAGAGCAGTAGTGGTACCCGCCCTCCTGTATGCTTCAGAGACATGGACCATGTACAGCAGGCACCTCAAAGCACTGGAGAGGTACCACCAACGCTGCCTCCGCATGATCCTGCAAATTCATTGGCAGGATAGGCGCACTAACGTCAGTGTTCTCGCTCAGGCCAACATCCCCAGCATCGAAGCTTTGACCACGCTTGATCAGCTCCGATGGACGGGTCATATTGTCCACATGCCCGATACGAGACTCCCAAAACAAACGCTCTACTCGGAGCTCCGGCACGGCAAGAGAGTCCCAGGTGAGCAGAGGAAACGCTTCAAGGACACCCTCAAAGCCTCCTTGAAAAAATGCAACATCCCCACTGACACCTGGGAATCCCTGGCCCAAGACTGCTCAAAGTGGAGGAGAAGCATCCGGCAAGGCGCCGAACACCTCGAATCTCTTCGCCGGGAGCAAGTGGAAGCCAAGCGCAAACAGTGGAAGGAGCGCACTTCAACCCAAGCACCCCACCAACCCGCCCCTTGAACCACCATCTGCCCCACCTGTGACAGAGACTGTAGGTCCCGCATTGGACTCATCAGTCACCTGAGAACTCATTTTTACTGTGGAAGCAAGTCATCCTCGGTTCTAAGGGGCTGCCTAAGAAGAAGACACTGTCCCATCAAACACTCCCAGGACAGGTACAGCACGGGTTAGATACAGAGTAAAGCTCCCTCTACACTGTCCCATCAAACACTCCCAGGGCAGGTACAGCACAGGTTAGATACAGAGTAAAGCTCCCTCTACACTGTCCCATCAAACACTCCCAGGACAGGTACAGCACGGGTTAGATACAGAGTAAAGCTCCCTCTACACTGTCCCATCAAACACTCCCAGGACAGGTACAGCACGGGTTAGATACAGAGTAAAGCTCCCTCTACACTGTCCCATCAAACACTCCCAGGACAGGTACAGCACGGGTTAGATACAGAGTAAAGCTCCCTCTACACTGTCCCATCAAACACTCCCAGGGCAGGTACAGCACGGGTTAGATACAGAGTAAAGCTCCCTCTACACTGTCCCATCAAACACTCCCAGGGCAGGTACAGCACGGGTTAGATACAGAGTAAAGCTCCCTCTACACTGTCCCATCAAACACTCCCAGAGCAGGTACAGCACGGGTTAGATACAGAGTAAAGCTCCCTCTACACTGTCCCATCAAACACTCCCAGGGCAGGTACAGCATGGGTTAGATACAGAGTAAAGCTCCCTCTACACTGTCCCATCAAACACTCCCAGGGCAGGTACAGCACGGGTTAGATACAGAGTAAAGCTCCCTCTACACTGTCCCATCAAACACTCCCAGGGCAGGTACATAGAACAGATCTATGAAGATCTATTATATCAACTATATCATTGATAAAAGGGAATGTCGCACTGTGTAATATTAGTAACAAATGCAGTAAAATAACTGGACTCTGGCATTTGGAAGGTTAATGGAGAAAGTGATTTAATTTGAACCTATTGAATATTTTTTCCTAATTTTATAGGAGTAGATTTCAACCCACAAATATGAATTAATAAGCATATCCTTTTGGAACTTGAATTTTCCCTCTGATGATTACCATAAGAAATTTCCCATTTTCTCCCCTCCTCTCACTGGATTCAATTTCTCCCATACACAAACCAGAAACATCCCGACACATAAATAAAGCATTGAACTGAAAAACATCAAGTGAAGTTAACATCCCGAAAAATATTAAATGAATTATTCTGCAAGCTTTCAAAAGATCTTGTTGTGATCTAGTGAATTCTGTTTCACTCTGGAGATTGTATCTGGGGGTGTTTGAGCTCCGGGGCCCTTCCTGTGGCGGGGGGCGGGGCAGTTGGTCTTCCCGATGGAAATCCACGTTGACAAGCTGTTGCTATTGGGAGCGCTTGTTTGCTTCGGAGAAATACGCTGCTGACATTTGAATGCGTCCCAGACGACTGGAGGGACTGCTGTGTAGTAAGCAGCTGATGCGATTTCATCACTTTACAAGAGAACCCCGGGCTCAAACTTAAGTGAAATAAGCAGACACGAGGTCGCTGCCTGCAAACCATTCACGTCAGTGACTCTGCCGGGTCACCAAACACAATAGTACAAAAGAACCTGGAACTGCAGCTCAGGCATCGGCAGCCGGCCTGGCCATTTGCTCAATTCTGCAAGAGGGGAGGGGGGAGGGAAATAAAAAAAGAACTTGCAAAGAAAAGAAAATAAATTTTAAAAGTAGTTCAATCAGCGTCTGTCCCAAATCCGATCATGACTAAGATACTGAGAGCGTGCAACTTGTTCAAATCCCTCAAACACGGCATTGCAACTTGCAATCACATCCAGCGGCCGGTGTGGAGTCTGGGGACGTCAGGAGTCCGATTATTCAGCATCAAGGTAAAGATATTTATTTATTTTGCAGATTAGAGGCTATTATAGAAAACAAACTATTTGTGATACGGCATCGTCGTTCTTCCCAGTCAGCTTGGGAGTAAATAACTCAATGGAATAAACGTTTTCGACGCAAGTATTTTAAGCTAGAATCAGTTTTCGGATTCATCTGCAAAAAAAATGGAGCGATATAATTAATTGCAAAAGTCTTGGGCCTATTTTGGAAAAAAAATCCCGTGAATCTGTGTGTCTGACATGGGAAAACATGGTTTGAAACGCCTTTTGTTGTTTGTATATTTGTTTCCGCTCTGGGAGCCACCTTTTGGAGGGAATCACTTGGGTAGATTTGCATTTGAAGGTTTGGATTTAACAATTTATTGTGTTGCATTAGCCGGTTACACAATCTCTCGGAAACAATATACTGTTCCGGCAACAAGTGAATACTGAAGGAAGGGCTGCACACAGGGTGAAGCACAAGTTACATTTCCGCGTTGTTCTGGAGGGGAAGGTGTGTGTGTCTGTGGGGAGGAAGCCAGCCCTGCTGCTGGTTTGTGGTTTGTGGTTTGTGGTGAGTGGGTCTGGTGGAGTTTGCAGTCACGGCCCGGAGGGCTGGCAACATTTGCCCAGCACATGGTCTGAGAGTCTGGCCAAAGGGGCCCCTGGACCCACCAGGATGGCCTCTGCCCTCTTTGGTTATTTCTCCACCCCCAATTATCTCCTTTCCTCACTGTAGCCCCGAGTCGTGCCAGGGCGCTGTTCCAAGGCTGCCCCTTCCCCTGGTAATTTGCCCAAGTCCCCATTCTAAATATGGCGAGTCCCTGCCTTTGGCAGACTCTTCGACTGTGGAGGGTGTTACAGCTGGGCTTGTTTCTGTCCTTGCCTGACATCCAGGCATGGAGGTTTATAGGAGTCACAAGAGCAGGGGAGTTATCCCCGGTGTCCTGGCCCATGAGCCCTAATTTTGTTTAATAACCTCTTTTGTGTGGCACCTTATAGAATGCCTTCTGAAAATTCGAATACACCAAAGCTCTTTGGGATGCCCGGTGGTTGTGAAAGGTGGTTAAAAAAAAATGCAAGTCTTTCTTTCACAGGTAGCGGTCAGGAGCAGGAATCATGGCCGTTTCCTTTTACCAACCCCCCTTCCCTGCTGAGGGTTGCTACAGGCAACTGTAGTGCCCAGGGTATGAGCCTGGGGCCTTGATGGCCTTTAGGTATTTATGGGTGAGTGAGCTGGAAAGGTGCACACTTGACACAAGTGAGGTAAATGTGCAATGAAAAACCTGGGTGGCTGCTGAGAAATGAATGGTGAGTTGGAAGGCACTGCTCTGTGTCATCTCAGGAAATACAGATGAAACCCAGGTGAAATGCCAAGAGCTGACCATAAAGAAGAATACCCTCAGTCAACTAGTCCTGGAACTCAAAATAAAGTAACTAATAACAATACTAACAATAACCAGTCCCAGGACAGTGACAGGGTAACACAAAGAATTCGACCCAACACAATTGTCGCTAAGCAAAAGGAAAAATATCTGTCATATTGGGCAGAAACAACAAAAACCCAAAGCAAACTCAATTGCTACTTGGCCCTAAACAGACAATACAACATAGCTGATTACCTGACCATGGTAAAGGATAACAAACTGAGAAGAACCTTGACAAGGTACAGACTTAGCGAACATAGCCTAGCGATCGAAAAAGGCAGACACAGGCTGCCAAGAGAAGACAGGATATGCTCTCACTGCAGTCAGGGAGTAGTTGAGACAGAGATGCACTTCCTCACAGCCTGTGGAAAATATCAGGGCATCAGAGAGAATTTCTACCAAAAATTCTCACAAATATGCCCTGAATTCAGAAATCTGACTGACAACCAAAAACTCCCATTCCTACTGGGGGAGGAGAGAAGCTGTGTAACACTGGCGGCACACTATGTTACAGCTTGCCATGAACAGAGGGACAACCGGTAAACTAAGACAAGAGTATATATAAACAAGGCGAATGTATATTTATAAACTCAGCGATATACCTGTTTATACTCTGTATGAATGGAACCGCGTTTATGTGTTTTGATGCTTTGGCAACATAAGATGTACCTTATCATGCCAATAAAGCGATTTGTATTGTATTGTATTGGTTGTGTGGTAAAGTACATGACTTAGTCTTTAGTACAGCATAGTCACCTCGCTCTGCCTCAGGGTATGAACTAATTGGTCGCAGTAGAAGGTTCTTGTGATGCAGATCTGGCAAGTTTGGAACTGCCATGTTACTCCGTGAGTTTATGAAAATCAAAAGCAAAAAACTGCACCTGCTATAAATCTGAAACCAATAAAGAAACTTCAGGTCAGTCAGCATCTGTGGAAAGACTGAACAAACAGCTTAATCCTTTGAATGTGGAACCTTCATCAGAACAGGTGAAGGGTTATACCCAAAACATTAACTTGCCCGTTCTCTCAATAGATGCTGACTCACCTGCCGACTATTTCCAACATTGTTTTAAAAAAATATTCCAGAGATTATTGGAGACTACCTCCCAGTTTCTCTTAGTGCACGCTAACTCAAAGGCTGCTGTCAGTATAGGAACACTGGGATCATATTTAAACTTTGCAGCTGGGACTGATTTCAGAAATAGAGGGTTTGCATATTGGGGCCACCGGCCTCTTTTCTTTGACCTTGGATACTGGCAGGATTCCAGGGGACAGCAGTCCGAGTACATATTACTCAAATTGACTTATGTTGGAAAAAAATGTCAATACCTTGCAAAGACTTTAAATGTTTGGTCTCGGGCATGTTTTAACAATGAGGTGTTGACTCGTCTCTAATATTCTCCCAGGTGGGACTCAGAGTGGCAATGGAATAGCCCTACTTGGCTTGGGAAGGGTGCATTTTATAAGATGGATTGAAGAGTGTGAAAAAAGTGAACTTGTCTAACATCTTCACTTCCATGTGGGCCAGTGGCTCTCAGTGGTGCAAAAGATTAGGATTAGTTTCAGGGATGGGGCAAACTAAAGAAAGACTTGCATTTATATAGCACCTTTCACGACTGCCCGATGTCCCAAATGTTTTACAGACAATGGAGTAGTTTTTTTTGGAGTATAGTCACTATGGTAATGCTGGAAACACTGTAGCCAATTTAACGTAAGAACATAAGACGTAGGAGCAGGAGTAGGTCACTGGGCCCCTCGAGCCTGCTCCCACAAACAGCAATCTGACAATCAAATAATCTGTATTTCATAAGAGTTTCAGACATACAAGTTGGAGGATTAGTTGCTCTGGTAGGTTAGCACACTGTCCTTTCATCTCTGTAACCTGACTGATGGGATGAAAGTCTCTTTCCTAGGAGGGAGGGCTCTGTTTTAATGTGGACAATTGCAAGATGATGAGACTGGGGAAGGGGAATAAGCAGCGGGAACGTAAGTTGAATGGTAGTAAAGTACGTTCTGCCAGCGCAACTTACACTTCATCTAGAGCCATCCTTTGTTCCTTAACCTGTCCCATTACCATCCCCTTTTGCCTTGAATACCTCTTAATGTCTCTGTCTCTTAATCTCGCCTGCCTTCCAGTCTATCACAGGCCTTCCCTTTTGTTATTTCAACCCCTCCCCCATTTCCCAGCCACTACACTTGCTTAAAAATCTGTTCCATTTCCTGCTTTTTTTCCCCAGTTCTGACGAAAGGTCATCGACCTGATATTATGTCCGTGTGTAATTGAGACACGGACTGCAGGAGTTGGTTATAACAGGTCTTTACTGAGTGGAGACAAACTGGAACTACTATGCAAAGTTACTACACAGGCTTATATACAGGGGTGGTCACTACTGGTACTGCAGTATACAGGGGCTGCAGAATATAGTTCCTTCTGCAAAGTACATACACTACAATTCCTCCCCTTTTAGCTAAACAGTACATAACATTCGATGAATAATTAAATAACATATTTACAATTACAGTTGCTAGATACATTAGCTGAAGTTAAGCAATTATAAGTTCAGTCTTTGAGGAGGCTTCCTGATTCTCTGGATAACGCCTCTTTGGGGTATCAGGTTCTTCTGGCAGAGTTGATTCGGAATCAACGTCGTTGGGTTCGTCTGCTTCCAATATTCCCGATTTCTGAGGTAGATGCAATTGGTACTTCGGTTTCATCACCAGGTGTATCGGATCGTGGTGTGGAATTGACGTTTTCCAGTGACTCTAGAATCCGGTCTGCATGGCATCTTACAATGCTCTCCAACGTCCACGGTATACATTAGAGGTCCTTGCCGTGTGCAAATCGTTCCTGGCTGCCATTTCTCAGTGCGGTAGTCCCGGGCCAAAACTGGTTGACCTATCTTAAAACTCCTGGTCGGCCTTTCATTCATATTCTGAAACTGCCTGTTCTCCACATCTCTTCTGATGTTTGGCTTAACCAAATCCAAGCGGCATCGTAGTCTTCGATTGAAGAACATCATGGCTGGAGTTTGGTTGGTAACCGCATGTGTCGCATTCCGGTAGGCAAACAAGAAGTTATCCACCTTGTGTTGTAGGGGTATGTCTTCATTACACATTGCCTTGATAGCCTTCTTGAATGTTTGAACGAACCTCTCAGCCAATCCATTGGTGGCTGGATGATATGGGGCGGATGTGTAATGCTTAACACCATTGTTCTTTAAGAACCTCCGGAACTCTTCAGACACAAACTGTGGTCCATTGTCAGAGCAAATCTGTTCAGGCAGCCCATTCCTGGCGAATATGGTTCGTAAAACTGTGATAGTTTTTTCTGTGGTGGTTGAGGACATTTTTATTACCTCTGGCCACTTTGAATGTGCATCCACCGCAATTAAAAACATCGAGTCCATAAATGGACCAGCAAAATCAATGTGCACCCTTTGCCATGGAGATGAGGGCCACTCCCATGGATGTAGAGGGGCTTGTGGTGGGGCGTTTTGGATCTTCTGGCATCCTGCACAGCTCTTGGTCATCTCTTCGATTTCTCTATCGATTCCCGGCCGCCACACAAACGCTCTGGCTAAGTTCTTCATTTTTACCCCTCCCAGATGACCCTCATGAAGCTCATTGAGCACTCTATCCTTCAATTTGGGTGGAATTACTACTCTGGATCCACACATCAAGGTTCCTCTGCACACTGACAGCTGTTCTCTTCTCGGCGAGAATGCTGGCAGCAGTGGTTCGCCATGTGCTGGCCATCCCTTCACCGTTAAATCATAGACCCGTGATAGTGTCGGGTCATTCCGTGTTTCCTTTTCTATGTTTGCATTCGTCACAGGTAGACATTCGACGATGGTCGAGTGGAATATCTCCACTGGATCCACTGCAGGTGCTTCTTCCACCGTCGGCAACGGTAGGCGCGACAATCCATCAGCATTCCCATGCTGTTTAGTTCCTTTGTACTCGATGTCATATTGGTGTGCCCCTAGGAAAAGGGACCACCTCTGTAGCCGTTGTGCTGTCATTATCGGGACGCCCTTCTGAGGGTTGAAAATGGAGACAAGAGGTTGATGATCAGTTAGTAGAGTAAATTTCTGACCGTGCAGGTAGTGATTGAACTTCTTCACCCCCCACACCAGGCTGAGGGCCTCTCTCTCAATCTGGGTGTAGTTACGCTCGGCTGACGTTAACGAGCGTGACGCAAAAGCTATCGGCCTCTCTGAACCATCAAGGAATTTATGTGACAGTACCGCTCCAATGCCGTAGGGGGACGCATCACACGCCAGTCTTATCGGTAGTGATGGGTTGTAGTGAGTCAATACTTCTCTTGAAGTGATTAGGTCTTTACTCTTCTGAAAGGCCCGCTTACATTCACCGCTCCATTTCCATGCTACTCCAGTTTGTAGTAGGGCGTTCAGTGGGTGCAGAATTGTGGACAAATTCGGCAAAAACTTACGGTAGTAATTCACCAATCCGAGGAATGACCTCAGTTGCGACACATTTTCAGGCACTGGAGCCTTAACTACTGCTTCAATTTTGTCAGGGGACTTATGTAACCCCTCCATCAATCACGTGGCCACAATACAATATCTGTTTCTTAAAAAACTCGCACTTGGGGCGATTGGCTCGTAGCCCATGTTCTCTTAGTCTAGTGAGCACCTGCTCTAGGTTGGCAAGGTGTTCACTGTCGTCTTCACCTGTCACTAGGATGTCGTCCAAGTAACACGGAGTCCCCGGAATCCCTTGCAGGACTTGTTCCATCGCTCTTTGCCATATCGCCGGAGCTGATGCTACTCCGAATACCAGTCGATTATACTGGTAAAGACCTTTGTGAGTGTTTATCGTGAGATACTTCCTAGAGGATTCTTCAACCTCCATCTGCAAATATGCTCATGCTAGGTCAATTTTTGTAAAACGCTTCCCTCCAGATAGTGAGGCGAAAATATCTTCTATCCTCGGGAGAGGATATTGTACTGTGTGAAGGACTGGGTTCACCGTCACCTTGAAGTCCCCACAGATGCGAACCTTCCTTGGCTCCTCAGACTTATTGGTTAATGTTTTCTTCATGACAGGAACGATGGGTGTCGCCCACTCGCTCCAGTCTACCTTAGATAACACGCCTGCATTTTCCAGATTCTCCAGCTCTGCCTCGACGGCTGGGCGAATTGTATATGGTACCGGTCTTGCTTTGAAAAACTTGGGAATTGCATTCTCTCCTATTTTTATCGAGGCGGTTACGCCTTTAAGAGTGCCCAGTTCTTGTTGAAATACCTCTTTGGCGTTAGCCAAGATTTTTGACAATTGTCCAGGTGTGCCACCGTCATCCTTTTTACCAGCCACCGTCAGTGCCTGAATGGAGTGCCAGTCTAAACTTATCTTTCGGATCCATTCACGTCCCAATAACGGTGGTCCACCATCTTGCAGTATGTACAGATACAATTTCTGTATTTCCTTGCCGTTTTATTCGACAGGCACCCTTATTTTCCCTCTGGGGTATACTTTTTGCCCCGTATACGTCTTCAAGACAATGGATGTCTCTTTCAAGGGTATGTGTGAGAATAGCTGCTCGTAGTCTCGTCGATTCATGACGGTCAGGGCTGATCCTGTATCCAATTCCATTTTGACTTGGGACCCTGCTATCGTGAGGGTGACCCAAATGGTTCGGTGATCCTCTTTTGCGATTACGTTGTGAAGTTTGAGACAGCTTAGTCTCTTGTTCTCGGGGTAATATTTTCTAGGACGGTTCGGGAGGATTTAAACTAATTTGGCAGGGGGATGGGAACCTAGGTAGTGGAAAAGAGGGAAGTCATATGAAGTCAGAAATAGATGGTAGAAAGGTGAGAAGCAATAAGCAAAGGAGAGAAACACAAAGGGCCAAACTAATTCATAATGAGAGTGTGAAAAAAGCAAGCCTGAAGGCTTTGTATCTTAATGCTAGAAGCATTAGGAACAAGGTGGATGAATTAGTTGTGGAAATAGAGGTAAACAAGTATGATTTGATTGGGATTACAGAAACGTGGCTGCAGGGTGGGCAAGGCTGGGAACTTAACATCCAGGGATATACAATATTTAGGAAGGATCGGCAAAAAGGTAGGGGAGGTGGGGTAGCATTGCTGGTAAAGGAGGGGATTAATGCAATGGAAAGGAAGGATATTAACTCGGATGAAACGGAATCTGTATGGGTAGAAATGAGAAATAGCAAGGGGAGAAAAACGTTAGTGGGTGTGATATATAGGCCTCCAAATAGTAATATGGAGGTGAGGGAAGGCATAAAAAGGGAAATTAGAGAAGCGTGCGATAAGAGCACAGCTGTCATCATGGGTGACTTTAATTTACATATTGATTGGACTACCCAAATTAGTAAAAATTCTGAGGAGGAGGAATTCCTGGAATGTTTTCGGGACGGTTATCTGGACCAATATGTCGAGGAGCCGACTCGAGATCAGGCCATTTTAGACTGGGTATTGTGCAATGAGAAGGGACTTATCACCAATCTTGTACGAGGTCCCTTGGGTCAGAGCGATCATAATATGATCGAGCTCTCAGTCGAGATGGAGAGTGAGGAAATTGAATCAGAGACTAAGGTCCAGAACTTAAATAAAGGGAATTACGAGGGTATGAGACGGGAATTGGGTAAGATTGATTGGGTGGTGTTTCTGGGGGGATTGACAGTGGATAGACAATGGCAAGCATTCAAAGATAGAATGGAAGAATTCCAGAACATGTTTATACCGGTTTGGCATAAAAATAAACCTAAAAAGGTGACTCAACCGTGGATAACGAGGGAAATTAGGGACAGCATAAAATCAAAAAAAAGGGCATATCAACTGGCAAAAAAAAGCACCAGACCGGAAGATTGGGGGCAGTACAGGATACAGCAGAAGAGGACAAAGGGATTAATCAGGAAGGGGAAAATAGAATACGAAAGTAAACTTGCAGCAAAAATAAAGACAGACTGCAAAAGCTTTTATCGGTATATCAGGAGGAAAAGACTGGTAAAATCCCAAGTCGGTCCCCTGCAGTCCGATTCGGGAGAATATATAATGGAGAATAAGGAAATGGCAGACCAATTAAACTCATACTTTGGTTCTGTATTCACAAAGGAGGACACAAATAACCTCCCAGGAATATCGGCAAACATAGGGACTAATGAGAGGGAGGAGCTGACAGAAATTAGTATCTCTAGGGATATGGTGTTGGGTAAGTTGAGGGGACTGAAGGCCGACAAATCCCCGGGGCCTGATAAACTACATCCTAGGGTACTTAAGGAGGTGGCCCTGGAGATAGCAGATGCTCTAAGGATCATCTTCCGGAACTCCATTGACTCGGGAACAGTACCCGTGGATTGGAGGGTAGCTAATGTTACCCCAATATTTAAAAAGGGGGGTAGAGAGAAAGCAGGGAATTATAGACCAGTAAGCCTTACATCGGTTGTGGGCAAAATGCTAGAGTCCATTATTAAGGATAAAATAGCGGAGCACTTGACAAATGGGGAAAGGATCGGACAGAGTCAACATGGATTTACAAAGGGTAAATCGTGTTTGACTAATCTGCTGGAATTTTTTGAGGAAGTAACTGGTAAAATAGATGGGGGAGAGCCAGTGGATGTGGTGTACCTTGACTTCCAGAAAGCCTTCGATAAGGTTCCACACAAAAGATTGTCATGCAAAATTAAGGCTCATGGGATTGGGGGCAAAGTATTAACGTGGATAGAGAACTGGCTGGCGGATAGAAAACAGAGAGTTGGAATAAACGGCTCGTTTTCAGAGTGGCAGGCAGTGACCAGCGGGGTGCCGCAAGGATCTGTCCTGGGACCCCAGCTGTTCACAATATATATAAATGATCTGGATCAGGGAATTGGATGCAATATTTCCAAATTCGCTGACGACACTAAAGTAGGAGGAGGGGTGGGCTCTGATGAGGATGTCAGGAGGCTACAGTGCGATTTGGACAGGTTGGGGGAATGGGCGGATACGTGGCAGATGCACTATAATGTGGATAAATGCGAGGTTATCCACTTTGGGGGTAAAAACAGGAGGGTAGATTATTATCTAAATGGCAATAGATTGGGAGATGGGGAAGTGCAGAGGGACCTGGGTGTTCTTGTGCACCAGTCACTGAAGGAGAGCATGCAGGTGCAACAGGCGATTAAGAAGGCAAATGGTATGTTGGCCTTCATATCAAGGGGGTTCGAGTATAGGAATAGGGATACCTTACTACAGCTGTACAAGGTGCTGGTGAGACCGCATCTGGAGTATTGTGTACAGTTTTGGTCACCCCATCTGCGGAAGGATGTTCTTGCCATGGAAAGAGTGCAACGGCGATTCACCAGGCTGATACCTGGAATGGCGGGAATGACCTACGAAGAGAGATTAAATAGTTTGGGCTTGTACTCACTGGAGTTTAGAAGATTGAGAGGGGATCTCATCGAAACATATAAAATTATGGCAGGCCTGGACAGGCTGAATTCAGAGAGAATGTTTCCAATGGCCAGGGAGCACAGAACCAGGGGCCACAGTCTAAAAATAGCGGGCAAATCATTTAAAACAGAGATGAGGAAGAATTTCTTCACTCAAAGAGTGGTGAGCCTGTGGAATTCCCTGCCACAGAGGGCTGTGAAGGCTAATTCAATAAATATTTTCAAGAGAGAATTGGATATATTTCTGAAGGCTAAGGGGATTAAGGGTTACGGAGAAAAGGCGGGGACGGGGTACTGAACTGGTAAGATCAGCTATGATCTCAGACGAGGATCAGCCATGATCTCATTGAATGGCGGAGCAGGCTCGAAGGGCCGAATGGCCTACTCCTGTTCCTATCTCTATGTTCCTGGATTCACTATCGCTCATCTGGTCTTCGGAACTACTGTCCGTCATCTTTTGTACTTTCCTGTACTGTTCCTTAGTAGCCTTTTTGTTGTCGTTAGTCTTCTTCCCAGACCTGCAAACTCGTGCAATGTGTCCCATCTTTCTGCACTGCCTGCATATTTTGTCCTTGGACCAGCAGTCCTTCTGGTCATGGGTTGTTCTGCCGCAGCGCTAACATTTTTCAAATCCCCGTGTCATTTCGTGGGTGCCGTATTCCTGTGGCTTTTGCTGTATTTCCGCAGCTCCCCTTGCTGCTGCTTCGTACGATACTGCCACGCTGAAAGCCTTATCTAGCGTCAGCTCTTTCTCTGAGAGTAACCTCTTCTGGGTTCCTTCACTCAGGAGCTCACAGACAAATTTGTCCCATAAGGTATCTGCCAGTCCTGCTCCGAACTGGCAGTGCTTTGATAGCTTGCGTAGTTCCGTAAGGTAATCAGCATTGCTCTCATCTTTATGCTGATTTCTCCTGTGGAATTTAAATCTTTCCGCTATCAGCAGCGGTGTAGGATTTAGGTGTTCCTGTAGGATATCAACCATTTCGTTAAAACTCTTCGCCATCGGTTTGGCTGGAGTAATCGGGTTCCGCAATAGGCCGTACGTTCTTGCGCCCATTAAGTTTAGTAGTACCGATGCCTTTTTCTCATCGGCTACTTCGTTTGCCTCGCAATATACTTCGACTCTTTCCACATACGTGGTCCAGTCTTCTATTGCATTATCGAAGGCAGTGATATTGCCAGTCTTCGGCATCTTGGAAATCTAAGATGGCGCCTCCCGCGCTTTCCGTCTTCGCCGCTGCTAGTGCTGTTGCTGGCGTTTTATGCCTTGATGGCGACACCCTATGGTCTTCGCGCACTTCCCCCCGCGCTGCTGCTAACGCCGCTCTCCGCGGTTCCCGTGGCAAACTGCAGCTCCTCGCGGCTTTCTGCGCTTCTAACTTCTTTTTCCCCGTCGTCGGAGCAACCCTACGGGACACTTTCCTCCCTCTTCTTGGGTCTGTACGCTGCCCAGCTTCGTAGTACCGGCCGCGCCCTGTGTGCTGCTCTCGCTCTCGCTCTCACTCTCTCCTCCCGACAACGATGCTCGGCCTCGTTGAAAAGCCACCCGATCGAGCTCTCGCCCGCCGCAGCCCAGGAAGGATGAGTGTACTAAAGCCCAGCTCTCGACAGCCTCTCCTGCAAATCTTCAACTCCGATGAATCAGAGGCGGTTGCCCACGGTCGACGCCCGTTTCTTCTGGTTTTTTTCTTTCTTCTGGCCTCGACCTCTGGCAACTTTGCTTCAGGGATGGATCCCCATGAGGTGGTGCAGACTGTAGGTAAGTTCGGATCTGCTCGTCCAGTATTATGTCCGTGTGTAATTGAGACACGGACTGCAGGAGTTGGTTATAACAGGTCTTTACTGAATGGAGGCAACCTGGAACTAACTATGCAAAGTTACTACACAGGCTTATATACAGGGGTGGTCACTACTGGTACTGCAGTATACAGGGGCTGCAGAATATAGTTCCTTCTGCAAAGTACATACACTACACCTGAAACGTTAACTCTGTTTCTCTCTTCACAGATGCCGCCTGACCTGAGTATTTCCAGCATTTTCTGTTTTTATTTCAGATTTCCAGCATCTGCAGTATTTTCTTTTTGTATTTCTTTTTGTACAGGGCACAGCACAGGCGATGGATTGGGGGATTCGTAGATAGTTCACTGAAGTAATCAGCACAGTGAGTGATAGCAGTAAAGAGAGCAAACACTGTTTTGGTGTACAGCTAGCTTGAGGGACAGGGTCCCAAGGGGGTGATGGTGAACTTACAAAGGGCACTGATTCACACCTACTTGGGGCACTTTGTGTAATGCCAGTTACTGTTGGGAGAGAGGGCACCGAAAGCAACACTGGGGTTTAGGCGTCTGAGTGTAAGGAGAGAATAAGGAAGCTGGGAGTGTTTAAACTGGAGTGAAAAGAGTCTCAAGACTTTAGCAAAGCTGTCCAGATTTGTTGGGGTGTTCGTAGATTGAACTCGGTTTGACAAAACTGCAAACTGTGTAGGTAGGGTGTGCTCAAACTGGAGCTGAGAAGAAGGGAGGTGAAGAGCTAGGTTAGATTTAATTGCTTCACACAGCAGGTGGGGAATATGTAGGATAGACAGCAGTAAATTCAAGTCGGAGCCGTAAAGTTTTTTGATGATTGAGGGATATCACTTTTTTAAAGTTTGGGGCTGACCAGATGGACAGAAATGCTGTCCAGTGCGTTCTGCTGTTTCTCGGTGAAATGAGCTCAGCAGCTCCAGCCCACTTTCTGGCGGATGCAAGCCCACAGCTCGTTAATTTTGACGCATGACTGCTATGGGGAGAAATTGGAATAGTCACACCTCTGCAGTCAGATATGCTTTTGAGGTTAGGGTGTGTTAGAAGGAACTCTGCATCTGCTGATCATGGGCCCTCAATATATTCATGTGTTCTATTTCCTAGCTCTGCCCTTGATGAGTGTAAATCCAGCTTTACAGAAGTGAAATATTTTTTGTTTTTATTCAGCAATACTAGGTGGCTATGATAGTTTTGTTGCACCTGCTTTCTGTCACACACATTTACTTATGAAATGCTTAATTCCTCAAATTTCATGGGTATGAAGAGTTATCCTTTCTCTGCTATAACTCGAGATGTACATCACCCAACTGATGGGAAATCGCAGCCAGAGATTCACTGGACTGTCGTGCACTTGAGTCACATGGCAGTCATGTGATCTTCCCCCATCCTGTCCCACACTACCAATAAAGCTCTGCCCAGACCGGTCAACTCTCCTTGTGTCACAGCTGTTGCTGTCCAAGCTGGGAATGCTCTCCAAGTCTTATCGTTGCATAGTTGCACTCCAGCTTAGTGAGAGGGAATTTCCGGGGTCCAGTGTCACAAGCAGGGTCTTCATGCAGTGGATGACTTGGTGGAAAATTGCCGTCGTTTTGCCTGCAGTTTTCTGTCATGACTTGGATAGAAAATCGCAAAATGTGCACCTGCAATTTTTGAATCGGGTTCTGCAATGGCAGAGCAGGGCCTTCAGCTCTGCCTAATATATGAAGAGAAAGAATATGGATAAGGCCCTCTACATGGCGTGAGACATGACATGTGTGAGTGCAGCGTGCTCGGGAGGGGCAGGTGACTTTGGACCTCTGGTTCCCAAATCTCTCCTCCACTGGGGGTTTCCTCACCTCGTGTGCTTGGGTCTGCTGCAGGCTCGTTGATGGAGATTGGTTGCTATAATTAGTCAAGAACTCCACTATTGTTGTATCATGCGACTACAGGATGGTCGAAACAGAACTAGATAGACCTTTGTGGTTTTTTGCATCTAGCAAATCCCATGTTCCATGTTCTGGGGTGGGGTTGGTTAATGGTGCTGCTCAGTGTAATACTGCCCCTCACAGACCAGAAGGTCCCAGGTTTGATTGCTGGTCTTGGCTGGTGCAGCAAGTGTGTGCTACAGTTGGCTTCATTACCCCTGGGTTAAGGAGGGGAAAGTAAACTAGGGTTGCTGCTGCTTTTAGCTGTCCAGTGAGTCCTGCTGGACATCAGGCGAGGAGGACTGGATCCGGCTCACTTGTGATGGCCTACCAGTACTCGCAGTCTAGGCTTCCATTAATGAAGAGGGAACAAAAAACAGGATATTGTGCCTTAAAAAAATGATCGAGGCACTGATCATGAAAATATCATCATTTGGAGGGGATGATGGCCTTTTAGTTAGGTTACAGTTTATCATCAGTTTACACTTTTTCAAGTGTATAATTTTTTAAGATGTTTAACCTTAATTAAACATTAAACATTATTTTTCTGGTTGAGTTTAGTGACATTGCCCCAGTACAATTAACGCTATAATTGGAAGCTAAATGAGGTGTGGATTATGGACAGGGTCTGGTCAGTCAGAGCTTTGTTTACAATGTTGTCCACCATCAATTGAGATATCAATCCTAAGAAACACATCATTTAAAAAAATAAATAAAGTTGTATGTGGAAAAAATAATTTCACTCCATGACATGAAGGGAATTTTCTTCACTCTTTTTCATACCGATTTCTTTTGGCCTCTTGTTGGGGTAGTTTCATGGAGTTGATGCCACAGGGCAGCCAGCAGCATGCTTTCTCACACGTCTGGATAGTGAGTGTCGACAGGCTAGTTACCATGTGAAGGGATCATCACATACCCTGTCCTGTTCTCCTCTTACTCATTTGTAACGCTATTGCTGCCAGTATACCCAAGTATGACTTGAGTGAGTGGGGAAAACTGTGGCAGATGGAATTCCATGTGGGAATTGTGAGGTCACCCACTTTGGACTCAAGAAAGATAAATCAGAGTATTTTCTAAACGGTGAGAAGCTAGGAATGGGGATGCGAGAGAGAGAGGTTTAGGGGTCCATGTACAGAAATCACTAAAAGCTAGTGATGTACAAAAAATAATAAATTAAAAAGGTTAATGGAAAGCTGGCTTTTATCTCAAGGGCTGGAACACAAAGGGGTGGAAGTGATGCTCCAGCTGTACAGAGCTCTGGTTAGACCCCATCTGGACACTGCGTTCAGTTCTGGGCACCGCACCTCGGAGGAGATATTGGCCTTGGAGGGGGAGCAGCGCATGTGGACCAGAATGATGGGGATGAAGGGACAGGGCCATGAAGGGATACACAAGCTAAACTCACAGATAATAACAGCAAAATAGCAGAAATATTAAATAATTACTTTCCCTCGGTATTTACCAGAGAGACTAACATGGTAGACATGACACTAGAAGCGATCAAAAAAGATATAATGACAATTAAGATAGAAGGGGGGGAGATAATTGATAAACTAATCAAACTTCGAGAGGATAAAACCCCTGGTCTGGATGGATTGCATCCGTGGACTGGTGGACAGCTAATGTGATTCCTATATTTAAAAAGGGAGATAGAACAAGCCCAGGGAACTATAGATCAATTAGCTTAACTTCGGTGGTAGGAAAGATAATAGTTCATTACTCAAAGATGGAATAGAAAAACAGCTAGAAACTGAAGATATAATCAGCATGGATTTCAAAGTGGAAGGTCATGCTTGACTAACCTTATTGATTTCTTTGAAAAAGTAACTGTAATGCAGTAGATGTAATATGTTTGGATTTTCAAAAGGCCTTTGATAAGGTACCACATAACAGTCATGACTTAACGTCAGAACATGTGGAGCCAGGAGACAAGTAGCAGAACGGATAGCAAGCTGGCTATAATACAGAAAGCAGAGAGTGGGGCAAAAGGTGGGAAGCGGTGTTCCACAAGGACCGGTGCTTGGACCACAGTTCACTATTTCAAAATAATTTGGACTCGGTAATTGGAAGTTGATGCACTATCAATTGCTACAAAAGACTGGAGATTGAGAAAGTAATAAACAGGCTTTTATTACCAAAGAACAGAGCATGCCTCTTGTGGTTGCCTGGTATCCAAAAGGGCTGGAGGCTTCTGAGCAGCGACCTTTATACCCAGCCATGAGGGTGGAGCCAGGGGCGGAGTCAGCTGAGGCATGCACAGACAAGTACAACAATATGCAAGAGTGAACAACAGTACTAACAGTGAACAACAATACTAACAACAGTGGTTTACCACATTCACCCCTTGTTTAGAATTGAGTCCGGCGGGGTGAAGTGCACTAAAAATTCGTGTACTGAAGTCTATCAGGAGGCCTTGTAAGCCGTCCTGAGCGTCGCAGCAGCGGCGGTGATGGTGCAGCATCCAATGGTGAACCCGGTGTCTCGTTCAGAGGAGGTGTAGCAGGTGGCGGACCCTGGGGCTGCTGCATGCCGTCTACAGGGGTCAGAGCATGGGTAATGGGAGGTAGCAATGGTGGTCTCTCAGAGGCACCCGAAGGTGCGAGGTCTCGTGCGGGGACTGTGTCCTGGGGGTAGGCAGGAGTAGCGGTGGGTGGCGAAGAGGGTGTTTCAGGAGCACCTGCAGGTGCGAGGTCTCGAATGGAGACTGTGTCCTCCCGCCCGTCCGGGTACACCACGTAAGCATACTGCGGGTTGGCGTGGAGGAGGCTCACCCTCTCGACCAGGGGGTCCGCCTTATGGGTCCTCACGTGCTTCCGCAGTAGGACGGGACCTGGAGAAGTCAGCCATGTTGGTAGC
Organism: Somniosus microcephalus; assembly: GCF_052327205.1. NCBI lineage: Eukaryota > Metazoa > Chordata > Chondrichthyes > Squaliformes > Somniosidae > Somniosus > Somniosus microcephalus. The sequence goes on along the minus strand of NW_028225644.1, from coordinate 211,480 downwards.
GAAATCCCCGACGTGGACTTCCTGGGGAAGGAGAACATTCTCTCGTGAGGAGTGGCATTGGTGGGTGTACAGAGCAGCGACCGAATGGAATGGAGCGCCGCAGGGAGGACCTCCTGCCAGCGGGAGGTCGGAAGGCCCTTAGATTTTAAGTTTAAAAGGACTGCCTTCCAGACTGTCGCATTCTCCCTTTCCACCTGGCCGTTACCCCGGGGGTTGTAGCTGGTGGTCCTGCTTGTAGCAATGCCTCTCGCGAGCAGGTACTGCCGAAGTTCGTCGCTCATAAAAGATGAGCCCCTGTCGCTATGGATATAGCTAGGGAAACCGAACAAGGCGAAGAGGTCATTCAGACATTTAATGACCGTGGTACTGGTCATGTCCGAGCAAGGGATGGCAAACGGGAAACGGGAGTACTCATCAATTATATTGAGGAAGTACACATTGCGGTCAGAGGAGGGGAGGGGCCCTTTAAAATCGATGCTCAGCCGCTCGAAGGGGCGCGTGGCTTTGATCAGGCTCGCTCTGTCTGGCCTATAAAAATGCGGCTTGCACTCGGCACAGATCTGGCAGTTCCTGGTCATGGTCCTGACCTCCTCGATGGAGTAGGGCAGGTTACGGGATTTGATAAAATGGAAGAACCTGGTGACCCCCGGGTGGCAGAGGTCATTGTGGAGGGTCTGTAGCCTATCAACCTGCGCGCTGGCGCACGTACCACGTGATAGGGCATCTGGGGGCTCATTGAGTTTCCCGGGCCGGTACAAGATATCGTAATTGTAGGTGGAGAGTTCGATTCTCCACCTTAAGATCTTGTCATTCTTGATTTTGCCCCGCTGCTTATTATGAAACATAAAAGCCACTGAACGCTGGTCAGTGAGCAGGGTAAATCGTTTTCCGGCCAGGTAATGCCGCCAATGTCGCACGGCTTCCACAATGGCCTGGGCCTCCTTTTCGACAGAGGAGTGTCGAATCTCGGGGCCCTGGAGGGTCCTTGAGAAAAAGGCCACGGGTCTCCCCGCCTGGTTAAGGGTTGCAGCTAGGGCAAAGTCGGATGCGTCGCTCTCCACTTGAAAAGGAAGGGACTCATCCACAGCGTGCATTGTGGCCTTCGCAATGTCTCCTTTTATGAGAGTGAAGGCTGCACAGGCCTCTGCTGTCAGGGGGAAGGAGGCGGACTTGATGAGGGGTCGGGCTTTATCCGCATAGTTGGGCACCCACTGAGCATAGTAAGAGAAAAACCCCAGGCATCTCTTCAGTGCTTTCTGGCAGTGGGGGAGGGGGAGCTCCATAAGGGGGCGCATTCTATCGGGGTCTGGGCCGATGACTCCGTTCTCCACTACGCAGCCAAGAATAGCGAGGCGCGTAGTACGAAACATACATTTGTCTTTGTTGTATGTGAGATTCAGCCGCTGGGCCGTCCGGAGGAATTTCTCTAGATTAACGTCGTGGTCCTGCTGGTCGTGGCCGCAGATGGTGACGTTGTCTAGATATGGGAAAGTGGCCTGGAGCGCGTTCTGGTCAACCATCCGGTCCATCTCCCGTTGGAAGACAGAAACTCCGTTGGTGACGCCGAAGGGAACTCTGAGAAAGTGATAGAGCCGACCGTCAGCTTCAAAAGCTGTGTACTGGCGGTCCTCAGCCCTGATGGGGAGCTGGTGGTATGCCGACTTCAGATCAATCGTCGAGAACACCCGGTATTGTGCTATCTGATTGACCATGTCAGATATGCGGGGGAGTGGGTATGCATCTAGTTGGGTGTAGCGATTGATCGTCTGGCTGTAGTCAATAACTAGGCGCTGTTTTTCGCCAGTCTTCACTACCACCACTTGTGCTCGCCATGGGCTGGTGCTACTTTCAATAATCCCTTCCTTCAGGAGTCTCGCTACCTCGGATTTAATGAAGCTCCTATCCCCAACACTAACGCCTGCTTTTGGTAGCGATGGGCTTACAGTCGCGGGTGAGGTTAGCGAACAAGGAGGGGGGGGGGACTTTAAGGGTGGAGAGGCTGCAAATGGTGCACGGCGGGCGATTTAAAAGCTGCTGGCTGCAGACTGTGAGTGGGGGGAGGGGTCCGTCATACGCTAATGTGACACTCTTAAGGTGGCACTGAAAATCCAACCCCAGTAGAACGGCAGCGCAGAGATGGGGCAGGACCAGAAGTTTAAAATTTTTGTATTCTGTGCCCCTTACTGAAAGGGTCACTACACAGTAGCCACCGACGTCCGCTGACTGGGCTTTGGAAGCCAAAGAGATCCGATGGCGCGTCGGCAGGACCGGGAGAGAGTAACTGCGCACCGTGTCGGGGTGGATAAAGCTCTCCGTGCTCCCGCTGTCAAAAAGGCAGGTAGTGGCGCGGCCGTTTACCGTAATATCCATCATGGACCTGGACAGTTGATGAGGGAGAGATTGGTCCAGCGTCACGGAGGCCAGCGTATGGTCGAGCGAGTCGATGTGGTCGTCAGATGAGGCGGTGGTTGAGTCCGGCTCCCCCGTGGTTGAAGTCGGAGGCGTCCAAGATGGCGGACAAAATGGCGGCGCCCACGGTCCCGATCCCCACGCGGCTGGGGGAGCCCAAGATGGCGGACAAGATGGCTGCGCCCACGGTTCGCACGCAGCGCTGCTGGCGTTAGCGGTCTTCCCTTTGCAGGCGCTAACGTAGTGACCTTTCTTCCCGCAGCCGGAGCAGGTAGCATTCTTCGCGGGGCAGCGTGCTCTAGGGTGTTTAGCTTGGCCACAAAAATAGCATTTTTGTGCCTTGGACATCGCTGCAGCAGTCGGAGGTGGCGGTCCCATGGCCCAAGATTGCGGCGTCCACGGCGCGGGGCGATGAGGGGAGAAAGCGTCCATATTTCTGTGGGCCGCGTCGAGCGAGAGCGCGAGGGACACTGCCTTTGTCAGGTCTATTTCACCCTTCTCCAGCAGCCTCTGCCGGGAGTAGTCGGACCTTAGACCCGCAACGAAAGCGTCTCGTATCAATCCCTCCGCATGTGCCGCGGCCGATACTTCCTTGCAGTCGCAGCCGCGTCCGAGTACCCGCAGTGCCCGTAGGAAGGCTTCCACCGATTCCCCGGGCTGCTGTCTGCGAGATCTTAAAAGGTGCCTGGCATAGACCGTGTTAACCGGGCGTGCATACTGCCCTTTCAGTAGGTCGATAGCCGCCGCGTAGGTCGTCGCATCTTGGATTAAAGTATAGACTTGGTGGCTCACCTTCGAGGCCAGGATTTTCAGTTTATTTTCATCAAGAGTCACGGTCGAGGCTTCCAGATACGCCTCAAAGCAACGCAGCCATTGTGCGAATTTAGTCGACGAACCCGCTTCTTGGGGGTCTAGGTCCAGGCATGTTGGTCTGAGGGCTCGCAGCAGCGCCTGCTGCTCAGCGTTTTGCGCCATCGGTTGATCAGCATCCGCAGCCAACATTTAACTTTGGTAATAAAATTGATGCACTATCAATTGCTACAAAAGACTGGAGATTGAGAAAGTAATAAACAGGCTTTTATTACCAAAGAACAGAGCATGCCTCTTGTGGTTGCCTGGTATCCAAAAGGGCTGGAGGCTTCTGAGCAGCGACCTTTATACCCAGCCATGAGGGTGGAGCCAGGGGCGGAGTCAGCTGAGGCATGCACAGACAAGTACAACAATATGCAAGAGTGAACAACAGTACTAACAGTGAACAACAATACTAACAACAGTGGTTTACCACAGAAGTACAATTTCAAAATTTGCTTGATGACACCAAATTGGGGTTGTAGTTAATACAGAGGAGGACTACAACAAAATACAAGAAGAGATTTTCAATTTACCCCCAGCCTCAACAGCTTTTTGGGGAGAGAGTTCCAGATTTCCACTACTCTGTCTGAAAGAATGCTTCCTGACATTACCCCTGAACAGGCTAGCTGTAATTTTAAGGTTATGCCCCCTTGTTATGGACTCTCCCACCAACAGTTTCTCTCTATTTACCCTATCAATTTGTTTAATCATAAACGCTTCAATTAGACCACCCCTTAATCTTCTTTACCAACATCTTGCATATAGTGCCTTTAACGTAGTAAAACATCCCAAGGTGCTTCACTGGAGCGTTGCCAAATAAAATTTGACAGAGTAGGGTAAAAGGTGGGAAGTGGTGTTCCATAAGGATCGGTGCTTGGACCACAGTGGGCCGAATGGCCTACTCCTGCTCCTATTTCTTATGTTCTTATGACACCGAGCCACATAAGGAGATATTAGGACAAGCGAACCAAAGCTTGGTCAAAGAGGCAGATTTTAAGGAGCGTCTTAAAGGAGGAGGAGGGAGAAATAGAGAGGAGGAGAGGTTTAGAGAGGGAATTCTAGAGTTTAGGACCTAGGCAGCTGAAATGGTAGTGATTTAAAGTAGGGGATGCGCAAGAGGCCAGAATCGGAGGAGTGCATATATCTCGGAGTGTTGTAGGGATGGAGGGGTTTACAGAGATAGGGAGGGGCGAGGCCATGAGGGATTGAATACAAGGATGAGAATTTTAAAGTTGAGGTATTGCTGGACTGGGAGCCACTGTAGGTCAGTGAGAACAGGGTAATGAGTGAATGGGACTTGGTGCGAATAGGCAGCAGAGTTTTGGATGAACTCGGGTTTATGGAGGGTGGAAGATGGGAAGCCATCCATGAGAGCATTAGAATAGTCATATCTAGAGGTAACAAAGGCATGGATGAGCTGAGGCAAGGGTGGAAACAGGCGATGTTATGGAGGTGGAAGTAGGCGGTCTTGGTGATGGCGCAGATATGTGGTCAGAAGCTCAGCTCGGGGTTAAATATGACACCAAGGTTGCGAATAGTCTGGTTTGGCCTCAGACAGTTGCCAGATGGAGTCGGTGACTAGGGAATGGAGTTTGTGGCAGGGCCTGAAGATAATGGCTTCGGTCTTCCCACTATTTAGTTGGAGGAAATTTCTGCTCGTCCAGTACTGGATGTTGGCCAAGCAGTCTGACAATTTAGACAGATTCGAGGGTACGTAATCTGTCCTCATAATTTAGTCCTTTTAGCCCCAGTATCATTCCGGTGAATCTGCGCTGCACCCCCTCCAAGGCCAATATATTCTTCCTGAGGTGCGGTGCCCAGAACAGTAATACTCTAAATGGGGTCTAGCCAGAGCTTTATATAACTGTAATGTAACTTTCACCCCTTTGTGTTCCAGCCCCCTTGTGATAAAGGCTAACAGGGAGCCAAAGCCACTGTACTCCTACAGACAGACTTAACTGCTCATAAATCACTCTGTTCCTGTCGGTGTTTTCTCCTATAGGTCCTGATATTTGCTTCTGAGTGTCTGAGCTCACTAGGCAGATAGAAATACTATTGCAAGAGTTTCATTAGTTGCGCGGGGCAAACTGCACAAGCATCTGGCCTCAGCCACCAGCTCAACTGGTGTAACTCCATTCCCTTATTACTTGTGATTTGTGACATGTGTTAAGAAAAATTTACTCTTCTCTGTTTGTTCAGTGGCTCTGATTTTTGTTGGGGTAGAATTCCACGAATATATCGGGATCCCCAAGTTGTAAAACTAAATGTAGATTTTTTTTTTTTTAAGTTTCAAAGATTATACTATGTCTGTTTAATGCTTTGCCCCGGTAAATAACAAGCGACACATCATTTCACGTACATTCACTGTATATTTGCTAGACAGGAGTTGAAGATAATGCAGTCACCTTCAAAACCATAGGATGATTATCAGAGCAGCAGTCTTTGATTTGAAATCTGCAAGCGTAGAGATTCAGTTGTAGAGCAGTGATGTGATCGGGGAAACCTGCGGGTCAGAAATTTTGGAGAAGTTTGAATGTAAAAAGGAGGATTAACTTAATAACGAGGGCTCAACCATTAAGGACCTGTCGGCAGAGCCTTAATCGGCATCCTGCTGTCCTTTTTAATTGCAGTTGTTCTTGGCCATAATACAGAATGTGCTTGCACCAATAGTCCTGGCCTTGGAGAGTGATGCCAAACTTTGGTGCTGCTCCTCTCTGGCGTTTGCTTTTTCTCTTGTCTGGTGCCATGACCGAAGTGGTGTGACTCACTGGGCCGGGTCAGGCATTCAACAGGTCACAGGAAGAGCAAGATCCACAGAAAACTCTTGAGCTTGGGAAGTTTCTCGTAAAGATTCTATATAAATGCAAGTTTTTGATGTCCGAAAAAGAAAGACAAAGGGAATGTATGTGTAAAGATAAGCGGGTAACATATAAAAGGGGATACTAAAGTATTTTAGCAACATATCTGTATGTTTTCATCCCAACGAGGAAGGAAGCAGTGCTGGATCTGGTTCTGGGGAATGAAGTAGGGCATGTTTCAGTGGGAGAGCATTTGGGGAACAGTGATCACAATATCATTAGGTTTACAGTAGTCATGGACAAGACAAGGAAAAATCAAATGTGAAAATACTCAAGGAGGAGGGCTAATTTCAGTGAGTTGAAAGGGGATCTGGCCCTGGTGGATGGAATCAAAGATTGGCAGGTAAAACTGTAAATGAACAATGGGAGGTCTTCAAAGGGGAGATAGTTTGTATAGAGTGTATGAGAATAGATTAGCAGGAAACCCAAAAGTATTTTTAAACATATAACTAGAGAAGGATGGGCCCGATTAAGGACCAAAAAGGAAATCTTCTTGTGGATGCAGAGGGCATGGCTGAGGTACTAAATGAGGACTTTGCAGCAGTCTTCACTAAAGAAGAGGATGCTGCCAATGCTGCAGTAAAGGAGGAGGTAGATACGATAAAAATAGATAAAGAGAAGGTATTTAAAAGTTTGGCAGTGCTTAAAGTAGAAAAGTTACCTGGTCTGGATGGGATATATCCTAGCTTGTTGAGGGAAGTAAGGGTGGAAATTTCAGAGGCCCTGGCCACAATCTTCCAATCCTCCTTAGATATAGGAGTGATGCCAGAGGACTGGAGGATTGCAAATGTTATACCCCTGTTTAAAAAAAGAGGAGAGCGATAAACCTGGCAATTACAGGCCAGTCAGCCTAATGTCGGTGGTTTAGACTTAGAGGCAATCACCCAGGACAACCTAGGTCATTCCCATTAAGTCATTGGGCATGGCCTTGACAGACATATTTATAATTGTGGTATAACAACAGAAAATGCTGGAAATACTCAGCAGGCCAGGCAGCATCCGTGGGGAGAGAAACAGAGTTAACGTTTCAGGTCTGGGACCCTTCATCAGAATTGTGGTATCCTGTTCTGTACATTGTATACAAAGTAACTGAAATGCTTGACTTTTTTTAGGCACAGACAGCACATTTGATCCTTGATGATGGAACAAAAATGAAAGGACTGTCTTTTGGGTACCCTCACTCAACTGCGGGAGAAGTCGTATTCAACACAGGGTTGGTTGGGTGAGTACAGCGTGACCTGGTTGGATATGTGGCTTTGTCTTTCTGCACACCACGTTCTACAAGATCTTTCCCCGATGGGGTGGGGAGATGGACATAGCCTTGCCACTTCTCATTTTGTTTTTGAGGTAGTGGAAATGTGAATGCATCTTGGGTTTTGGATTTCATTCTCCTTGCCCAGCGTACATGGCGCTTTTCCTCGCTCGCTGAGCCAGCATCTGGAACTGGCTGCATGGAAAATTGCAGCTATAACTTGCCTTGTGACTCTCCTGTAGCATGGTGTAATTGGATTTATAAGAACATAAGAAATAGGAGCAGGAATCGGCCATTTGGCCCTTTGAGCCTGCTACGCCATTCAATGAGATCATGGCTGATCTTCTACCTCAACTCCACTTTCCTGCACTATCCCCATATCCCTTTATTCCCTTAGCATTCAAAAATCTATCGATCTCTGTCTTGAATATACTCAACAACTGAGCCTCCACAGCCCTCTGGGGTAGAGAATTCCAAAGATTCCCCACCCTCTGAGTGATGAAATTTCTCCTCATCTCAGTCCTAAATGGCCGACCCCTTATTCTGAGACTGTGACCCCTGGTTCTAGACTCCCCAGCCAGGGGAAACATCCTCCCTGCATCTACCCTGTCAAACCCTGTAAGAATTTTGTATGTTTCAATGAGATCACCTCTCATTCTTCTAAACTCGAGAGAATATAGGCCGAGCCTACTCAATCTCTCCTCATAGGACAATCCCCCCATCCCAGGAATTAGTCTGGTGAACCTTCGTTGCACTCCCTCTATGGCAAGTATATTCTTCCTTAGATAAGGAGACCGAAACTGTACACAATACTCCAGGTGTGGTCTCACCAGGGCCCTATATAATTGCAGTAAGACGTCTTTACTCTTATACTTCAATCCTCTTGCAATAAAGGCCAACATACCATTTGCTTTCCTAATTGATTTTGGGCCGCTTGGTGCAGTGACCTTCAACCATGGCAGATACATGGTCAGGATCGAAAGTCGCTCTCGGCATTTGGCACTTCAGATGCTGGGAGAACAATATCTGCCTGCTGTGCTCTCCATCTTTGCTGAAGCCAGCTCCCATATCCTGAAAGTAGAATCATATACCCTTAAAAGTGATCAACTCCCCACAAAACCAACCACCCCTCTCTCCCACCGCCCCCCCCGGCCAACGACACATCATTGAATGAGGTCTGACATAATTAAGAAAACCAAGGTGGCAGTCCAGTCCTCAGTGACGAGGGGTGGTGGCAGAATCACCTCTTCCATTAGATCCAGATGGTATGAAAGTCTCCTTTTTATCTGTTGGTGCAAGGGTTCTACATGAAAAAATTGGACAGTCATTCCAGTTTCGAGTGGAGATGAGCTCGATGCTGCCTCCAGTCTGGCACCAGCACTAAATTAGTAATGTCACTCAGAGATCATAAAGACTGGCATGAGAAGCAGTAAAATGCCTCACTTCTCCAATAGGGGTGCTGTTCTGAGTTGTGGCTCATGTATGTTGATAGGACAGTGCAGAGGGGAGTTTTTTCTGCACCTGACTCATGCTGTACCCAAACCTGGGTGTGCTCGATGCTGGTGCTGGGTGCCTGAAATGTAAAGTGTTCCAGCTCTACTCAAAGCACTGCTTTGCACTGGGAATCCCTCTAATCCTATTCTATGAAGAGGAAATTTGAGACAATGGAGGTGGTTAGTGTAAGGCATCACACAAGATGTTTCTTCTCTACAAGCACATAGTCACTCACTAACGTATACAAACTAAAAAGGTCTTGCTTAGTCTTCTACCCGTCAGTGCCTCAGAAGCCTGCACTCTACCTTTTCCCCCCCACCCGGAGGCAATTGGGGAAATGTGTCAAATGCTGGCTGAAGACCTGCAAAGCAGTCCCAGAAAACAGCAAAACTGCCTTCACTTTCTTTGTGCCTGTATCCTTTCAACCAGCAGTGCGTGACTTTCATCGCATTCGTCAGGCAACAGCTCCCCATCGCAACCAGAAGCTCACTGGTGCTGTGTTCAGGAGGGCCGAGTCATTCATATACTTCCCAGTGGAAGCAGACAGACGGAGAGCAACGCAGCTCTCCAGATTGCCAATCTTGCCAGCGATGCCCACATCCTGAGAATGGGGGGGGGGGGGAAAGATGGATGCAGCTGGGCAGCCAGAGAAAGGACTGCACAACTGAGCCCAGTGCTTTCAGTGAATAAAGTTTGATTCGCCAAAAGAAGTAATTTCACACGTCCCTGTTTCCCCTCCCCCCCCACTTGGTGACCTCCAGTTCCTTCATGAGGCAGATGTTTGCATCTTCCAAACCCCAATATTGAGAGCATACACATGATTTTGAACACACATTTAATCTTTCCTGAACCTTCTCTGCTGCAAGGAGAACAACCCCAGCTTCTGAAGTCCCACATCCCTGGTACCATTCTAGTACATTTCCTCTGCACCCCAAGGCCTTGACATCCTTCCTAAAGTGTGGTGTTCAGAATTGAATAATATTCCAGCTGGGGCCTAACAAGTGATTTATAAAGGTTTACCATAACATCCTTGTTTTTGTACTCTGCCTCTGTTTATAAAGCGAAGTATATGCTTTTTTAACAGCCTTCTCAACTTGTCCCGCCACCTTCAAAGCTTTGTGTACTTACACCCCCAGGTCTCTCTCTTCCTGCACCCCCTTTAAAATTGTACCATTTAGTTTATATTGCTGCGCCTCATTCTTCCTTCCAAACATCAATTCACACCTCACTGCATTAAATTTCATCTCCCATGTGTCTGCCCATTTCACCAGCCTGTCTATGTCCTTCTGAAGACTGTTACTATCCACCTCACCGTTTCCTACATTCCAAGCTTTGTGTTATCTGCAACCTTTGAAATTATACGAAACTGGCTAAGGACAGAAAGCAGTGAGTAACGGTGAATGGTTGTGTTTCAGACTGGAGGGAAGTATACAGTGGTGTTTCCCAGGGGTTGGTATTAGGACCACTGCTCTTTTTGAAGTCCAGGTCATTAATATATATCAAAAAGAGCAGTGGTCCTAATACCGACCCCTGGGGACACCACTGTATACCTCCCCACAGTCTGAAAAACAACTGTTCGCCACTGCACTCTGCTTTCTGTCCTTAGCCAATTTTGTATCCACACAGTCGCTGTCCTTTTAATCCCAAATGCTTCAATTTTGCTAACATTATTTATATGAATGGAAAACAAGAGGTCCCAGCGTTACGCTTATCCTACCAATCGGAAAACATGCATTTACCCCACTCTTTGCCTTGTATCTCCTCTATTATCTGTGGCTACATTTTTAAAATTCCATGGGGGAAAAATTCGGTTGCTTTGCGCCTCCCATTAGCGCCCCCCCCCTCGGGGTGCAAAGCACCTAGTGCCTGGGTATGGCTCCAAGCTGTTGCTGCAGCTGGAAACCAGTGCTGATCCCTCTTCTCGCCAGCCAGCCAGCAATGGAAATCTGTTGGAAGGAAAAGCTCTCAGTATTTACATCAGATTACTCGACAGCTCCCCACGGCGGCCCAGTTGAGATCAGAATCTCAGCAGGTGGATGCAGACTCGTGTCCCGTCACTAGACTGCAGAGCAGGTTTACACATTCCTCAGAGTGGCAAGCCAATGTTTGGTGTTAAGGTCCTTCCAGAAAGTCAGTGAGTATCCCAGCATTATGTGGTATCCCAGTAGTGTTGGTTTGACAACTCCCTGTTCGCTCCATCTGTGCTTCATCTAAGGCTCTTATCCAGTATCCTGCAGTTTGGTAAAGCCTTTATTAAAATAAGGGTACCAGCTTTTGGTATCCTGGTTAACATTCCGCCATCATCCACAAACGGATAAACTGGCCTTTCAACTCATTACTGTATGTGGGATCTTGCTGTGTGCCAAATGAGTGGGACTTGCCGACATTAAAAACCGCTCTTGGGAAATACTTATAATGGTAAGGTACTTGAGAAGTTTCTTTATTTGTGATTGACGGCGAGCTTTTTTAACTTTTTAGCTACCCTGAGACCTTGACGGACCCAAGCTATAGAGGACAGATCCTGACCCTCACATCCCCCATGGCAGGAAACTACGGGGTCCCAGATACAAAGAAATTGGATGAATTGGGGTTAATGAAATATGTAGAATCTGAATTTATCCAGGTAATGTCTGTTAGTACCTGAATGGGTAATTGATAAGTGGGCAGGTTTATTGATCTGCTGAATAAATATTATTAACATTACGGTGTTGAAATATATGATCAAACTCTTTATTTGCTATTCATGGGTAAACTGGTCACATAAAAATGGTATTGAAGTGGTGAACAGAGTTTGGGAATTGTGAGGGTTAGAGAAGCACTAGTTACTGTATTCACCGTGTGGTTTTGAGAATGGTGGGGTTAGAAATGATTTTGTTTAAGCCTGGGTCCTTGCAGTCCATGATCCAAGGACCAGTAATCCTTGTGCTGACAAGCATTTGTTTGAGGCATGTTTCCAACATGCCCAGATACGCCAAGATTCAAAAGTTATAACGGTAGCATACCTGCAGCCAGACTTGAGATCTCCGTGGTGGTCCTCAGCTCAGTCGGGAGGTCATTACGCGGATATAGGTTGTGGAGTCCCCATAGATGTCCCCAGGATTGGCGCGCGCTCTCATTACTCCGTGAAATGCTGATGCTGAGAATTGGGCCTTGAGCACATTGTACGATTCCACTTGTCCGAGCTCATTCTCACTCATTTTTCGCCAAGTGTTCCCTTCTGAAACTCATTGACTGACTCTTCCCCAGCCGACTCCTGCAGTGGCTGTGTCCATGGAGCTTGCCATTGCAGGGTGCTGTGAGCAGCTCGGTTGGGTGCTGTTGCCTTCTGCTATTGGGTACCGAGAGGAGCAGAAGAAGACCATACTGGCAGGAGGACCCCCTCGAAATACAGCTTCATGTGGGAACAGATTGCACTGCATTAGACCAAAGTGCTGCACTGACTGAGTGACTGAAAAATGAGATAAAAAATGACAAGGGAACAATACCAACCACCGACTCCCCTCCCCTTCTGCTCAAGTGTCTCTGAGCCCACAAAGTAATTGGCCTTCTCATTGTTAGGAATACAGAGTTGAAGCTATGGTGACTCCTTCCTCTCCTGCCTATACATGCTGCCTCCTGTAAGCAAAGGGATATCTACTGGATGGAGGATTGAGAAGATTTGTGCCACCAAAGTGCCCAAGTCCTGGGAGTGTTTGATGGGACAGTGTAGAGGGAGCTTTACTCTGTATCTAACTCGTGCTGTACCTGCCCTGGGAGTGTTTGATGGGACAGTGTAGAGGGAGCTTTACTCTGTATCTAACCCGTGCTGTACCTGCCCTGGGAGTGTTTGATGGGACAGTGTAGAGGGAGCTTTACTCTGTATCTAACCCGTGCTGTACCTGCCCTGGGAGTGTTTGATGGGACAATGTAGAGGGAGCTTTACTCTGTATCTAACTCGTGCTGTACCTGCCCTGGGAGTGTTTGATGGGACAGTGTAGAGGGAGCTTTACTCTGTATCTAATGTGTGCCATGCATTGATTGGAGGCTGATTGCTTACTGTGGATACTGGAAATGGATGGCACTCTCAGTGATGAGCACAAGGATTCACTTTCGGATGGAACTGTCACATGGGCATTAAGTGCTTGGAGTAATCTCTTGTTTTGGTATTTCTAGGTTTCTGGATTACTAGTGCAGGATTACAGCCATGAATATAGTCACTGGAACTCTGTTAAATCACTTGGCGAGTGGTTACATGAAGAAAAGGTATGTTACTCTTTCCCCTCCAATTTGCCCCCCTCCTTTTTGCTGCGGTCCAGATTCAAGGTGCCAAACCCCCTCTAATGCATTGTCCTATTGGCCATTCTCCATTCGTGAATGCGGGTGGCAGGGCCCTCCGTTTGGGGTGCAGGTTTCACCTCTGACCCGGATGTGCATTTGCATGCAACGTCCAGCAAGGGCATATGTACCACAGCTGATGTCCCCTCTCCCTAACCCAGAGGCACTGAGGCTCATTGTAGCACTACTCCTGCTGCCCGGCTGAGATTAGATCTCTGTCTAGGGGGTCTGTATTGTTCATTTACATATTGCCTTTACTCCTGAGCCATCTGAGGATCTCGAAGCTGCAGCTCAATGTCCAACTGTTCTTTGGAAGTGGCATAATATGGGTGTGACTGTGTGCGTAGCAGTATTGTAAATGGGTTTGTGAATCTTTCCTCTCTATTTCTTATTTCTTATTAAATTATAAATGCTTTCTGGAACACATCTTATTTCCACTGGTTGGTGAGTCAGTAGCTGGTGTCATAAATGTAAGCTCCTCCCCAAAAGAATGAAGGGAGGAGAGAATATTGTTTTTAGGTAGCAGGTTGTTGAGACTTGAGGGGGCAGATTAGCTGCCTGTGCCTGGAACCTGGGGCAGAACCAGAGATTCTACCCTGTCTGCTTGGTGCAACCATTTTCCAGAAGGGGAGCTATTGGTGGATCTTCCAACGTGCCCCCGCCCCTCCCCCCACATCAAGGGAATGTATTGGCGGAGTTCCTGGGAATTCCAGTCATTATGCCTTTAATAGGCTTCAGGGAAGGTCGTGCTAGATGGGAGTTGCTGGGAGTTTTGAGGCCTTCTGAAACACTCCAAACCTTTACCAGAGGGAATGGATTACCTTAATTGGAGGCACAATGACCTCTTTTGGAAGACTGCAAGAACATTTTTCTCCTCTTTGTCCCTGTTGTGTCTATTTATTCCCAACGAATGTTGATGAAGTTAGGAATGGTCAGCATTTTATTTTCCCTGTGTTGACTCTGCTGGGGTGCTTGGGCTCTCACTGGTTGTCCTACAGTAAATGGTATGTGGCCATTATCTGAGCCTTGATGGTGAGCTGGAGGTGTGTCTTCGAATGTGGGGAGCACACATTGCAGTTGAGCTCAGTCCTGCCCTCGCTCGATGACAAACAGAATACATCGTTCTGGCCTCAGCTTGCAGCACCCTTATAGTCAGCATCTCAAGTTGTCTCTGAGGGGAAGAGTTGGAATTGGGAAGGAAATGCAGTTTGGGCTAAAACTGACTTTGTTCTTTCTGGTGACTTGTTTCATGGAACATGTTTTCTTGTTGAACAGATCCCAGCCCTTTACGGAATAGACACAAGAATGCTCACAAAGATTATCCGGGATAAGGTAATCAGTTTGGTGAAATTCTTGCAACAAATTGAGTTTTGCTTCCAGTCATTTAATAAACATATTACATGCATTTTTAAAAACATCTTCACAGGGAACAATCCTCGGTAAAATTGAGTTTGAAGGTGATCTTGTAGAATTTGTAGATCCCAACCTGCGAAACCTAATGGCAGAAATATCAACCAAAGTAAGTTTCGTAGCTTGTGTTTGAAGACTTGCCTATAAATGTCTTACTAACAGCTTGTATTTTCCTCCCATCCACTTTGACAGGTTTGCAAAGCTTAATCTCCTCATAGCTATGGGGTTATTCCACAAGTGTTTGTGGCAATCTTGGGGGCTCCCCTGCTTGTGGTGCAGGATTGAAAAGTCCCCTGCCCCCCCTCCCCCAACCTTACAGCTTGCATCTAGGCTGAGCTGGAATTGCACTATTCAGTATCAGCATGGTGTTACTATGCTTGGGTGAAATCCCCTTGATTAGGGCGACCAACCTGCTCAGAATAACTGAGATGGTGTCTTGTTGGACTTGTGCCCATTGGAGCTGGTGAGTGTGTAAAGTATTTGTACACGTGATGCCGTTCCATGTTGTTGAGATTTTACTAGTGAACATTTGGTTTGAGTGATTTGTTCCATGTGTTACATCTCTCTGTCCTTCAACAGGAAATTAAAGTCTACGGGAAAGGGAATGCAATCAAAATTGTAGCAGTGGACTGTGGTATAAAACACAACATAATCCGACTTCTTGTGAAGGTATCTACACCTGTCCCTCACCCTCGCCCAACAGCACTCTGTATTTAGCTATAGTCGCACTGTTACTCCACTCTGTTGGGGCCATTTAGCACCTCCACTTTCTGCAACAGCATGCCTTTAAAACTCTCCTGGTTTCCTTTGGTGGGGGGAGGGTAAGGTTTATGGATGGGCCGTTAGTGTCCCAACCTTTGTCTGTAAAATCCATGGGCCGTGACACGCTCTGGGAATGTTAGTGTATGAATACTCAGTCCAGGGGCCGTGACACGCTCTGGGAATGTTAGTGTACAAATACTCAGTCCCTTTGTGTGAAATTCCATTGTCTGCTAAAAATGCATCAATATTTGTGCAAATATCAGCACAATGTGATTTCAGTGCAATGGAGCCTTTGTCCCCAGGGGTGTCCCGGTGCTGGCTTGTACTGGCTCCAGTTTCCAGGAACATCCTGGTGCTGGCTTGTGCCAGGTCTGGTTTCCAGGGTTATCCCAGCACTGCCTTGTGCTGGCTCCGGTTTCCAGGAATATCCCAGCGCTGGCTTGTACTGGTCTGGTTCCGGGGATATCTCAAGCCCTCTGGAACCTCTCCCAAGTGGCCATTCCTGAGGTGTGATCCCAGGCGGTGAGTTAACGGGCTATGTGATTGTGGAGGACCTCGCTGCCAAGCCTCAGAGGTGCTAACTGCTGACCTGCGGAGATCAGCATACACAACACACCCCAGAGGTGGCACCTGTGTGACCCACTCCTACCTGGGCCGATGACTTTTCCCCACTAGCTCTTTGACTGAGCTGAAGTGGGGCTTGAGGGGAAAGCTGCTATGTGAAGCCAGAGGAAATCTCTTTTTTTGTAACAAATGACTGATTATAACAGTTTACAATAGGCTACCAAATGAATGATCTTCTAATGAGGCCCAAAGAATATGGTAGTAAATGCTGCTTTTTTTCTTTTCCAGAGAGGTGTTGAATTACATTTAGTTCCGTGGGATTGTGATTTTACTAACATGGAGTACGATGGACTCTTCCTATCCAACGGCCCAGGAGATCCCACGTTGGCCGGACAACTGGTCGCAAACATACACAAGGTGTGGGCTTCACTTGATTCTATGTAAACACATTATTGTATGTAACTGCCTGTTCGATGTTTCAGTGTGGCCAGTGCAGGGTTGTGGTGCTGAGAGTGCACTGCCTCATTTCTGGAGGCGCACCCTCGCGCCATCCTTTCACTGTAACTGATGGTTGCTTTTTGCACCGTCCTTTAGGTAATTGGAAGCAATCGGCCAGAGCCGGTGTTCGGTATCTGTATGGGGAATCAGCTGACTGCATTGGCTGTCGGTGCCAATTGCTACAAACTACCGATGGGAAACAGGTACCAGAAACCTTGGGGCTATCTCCTGTAACCGTCGTTGCTGCAGTCTTTTTCCCCCAATTTTTCTCGCTTCTCTTCAGATTGCATTGGCTCTTTCTGTGTATGGTGCGGTAGTGCAGTGCTTGTGGTACTGGGCTAGCAACCCAGAGTTTAAATCCCACCATGGCAGCTCATGAAATTCAATTCAATAAATCTGGTGATTTGTTTTTGCACTAACATCAGGAAATTGACTCTGAAAGCTGGTGGATTTTTACAACAAGCCAGTGGGTTCGCTATGTTAGTCAGGGAAGGGACCCTACGACCCCTACGCAGTCTGACCGCCCTGACTCCAATCTTGCACTATGTCACTCTGTCTCTATGCCCCATTTTACAAGAAGACCTTCCAGTGGGCACTTCTCCCACCAGTCAGGCTTCAGATTTTGCCTTGGCCCAGTCCAAGACCTAAAAACTGCAGGTCCCTCCTTGATCTTCAATGTTCTCCTGCCCCTTTTAAATGGAGTGGTGGTCCCGCAGCAATGCAGCCAGAGTTTTTCTGTGGGTGGGGGGGGCAGGGGGTGAGGGGGGGGTTGGTGATGTGGTGGGGTGGGCAGGTGGCCTACCACTCACTGGTGGGGAACCTGCCCTGCCTCAGTTAGTGCCTACCCCAGAAATTGGGTCAGGATCGCAGCAAGGTCTGGATAGCCGGTGGAACTCTCAGCCCAATCCTCTTCCGACAGGGAGAGGAAATTCCAGGCCTAATGGTCTGAAAAGGGCAGGATAAAAATAGGCCTCTGTAGCTGAAGCTCAAGAATCATTGACTCTACCAGCACCAGAAGGAGCTGTCCATCTTGGGACAATATCAAAATTATTGATTTAGAATGGGAGGATTATCGACCAATTTATTGAAGCATGCTCTTTTTCTCGAGGGGCGGTAATGGTACTCGTTGGGGTGCTGTAGTGTTGGCAGTTTAATGTAGTCGCCCATGGCCAACTAGGAAATGGGGCTGAAACTGCCCAAACCTGCTTCCCACAGGACCCGAACATCCAGCCGAGAGCCAACACATTCGACTTCTCGGCCTGGGCTCTAAATGAGTGACCATATTTGCAGTTTGGCCTGAAGTCTTCTGTTCTAGCAGAACTTGAACCTATACTTCCATCAGCCAAGTGTACAGACTCCTGAGTACAGTGCAGCCAAGGTGCTCCCATAGCCTACACCAACAGTGACCCAGGTTACAGTTCAGTGCTGCACCCATCAGTACTTACCCATTGGGCCATGGAGGGTGGAGCTGGCTGCTATTTAGGAACTGCGAGCGATGTGAAATGAGGCTGGTGGTGGAAAATAATCTTTGTTGGGAAGTGCCTGAACACGCTGATGGATTTTTCTAAAATGCCTGCCTACCAAACTGCTGGTTCTTTTCTACAGAGGACAGAACCAGCCCGTGGTGAATGTAATGAATGGCCAGGCATTCATCACTGCTCAGAACCATGGATACGCCATCGATAGTTCAACTCTGCCGGAAGGATGGAAGCCGATGTTTGTAAATGCTAACGACGGCACCAATGAGGTAAGCAGAGGCCGAGAAGCAATGATATTGCCAGATGAACAAGTGCTCTTGTGCTGTATATTTGTTAAATAATGCATTATGTTTCATTGACTCCCCGAGGGCTGTCTTGCTTAAGCCAATGAGCAGCTGAGCCATACAGATCAAGAAAATCCCAGATTTAATGGTGGTCCGTGCCGAGTGCGGAGGTAGGTCGGGTGGTCCGTGCCGAGTGCGGAGGTAGGTCGGGTGGTCCGTGCCGAGTGCGGAGGTAGGTCGGGTGGTCCGTGCCGAGTGCGGAGGTAGGTCGGGTGGTCCGTGCCGAGTGCGGAGGTAGGTCGGGTGGTCCGTGCCGAGTGCGGAGGTAGGTTGGGTGGTCCGTGCGGAGGTAGGTCGGGTGGTCCGTGCCGAGTGCGGAGGTAGGTCGGGTGGTCCGTGCCGAGTGCGGAGGTAGGTCGGGTGGTCCGTGCCGAGTGCGGAGGTAGGTCGGGTGGTCCGTGCCGAGTGCGGAGGTAGGTCGGGTGGTCCGTGCCGAGTGCGGAGGTAGGTTGGGTGGTCCGTGCGGAGGTAGGTCGGGTGGTCCGTGCCGAGTGCGGAGGTAGGTCGGGTGGTCCGTGCCGAGTGCGGAGGTAGGTTGGGTGGTCCGTGCGGAGGTAGGTCGGGTGGTCCGTGCCGAGTGCGGAGGTAGGTCGGGTGGTCCGTGCCGAGTGCCGAGGTAGGCCGGGTGGTCCGTGCCGAGTGCGGAGGTAGGCCGGGTGGTCCGTGCCGAGTGCGGAGGTAGGTCGGGTGGTCCGTGCCGAGTGCCGAGGTAGGCCGGGTGGTCCGTGCCGAGTGCCGAGGTAGGCCGGGTGGTCCGTGCCGAGTGCCGAGGTAGGCCGGGTGGTCCGTGCCGAGTGCCGAGGTAGGCCGGGTGGTCCGTGCCGAGTGCCGAGGTAGGCCGGGTGGTCCGTGCCGATTGCGGAAGTCTGTCTTTGTGAGGGTGCCACAGATTATTCCTGGTCCTCTTTGTTCTCCATTGACCCTTACTGGAAGTGCAAAAGTGTGGACTTCAGATGAGGCAGGGTCAGGCCCAGTTGTGATGCCCTCAATGGTCGCATAGTCTGCCAAAGCTCTCTGTCTAGACTCCAGTGTTGAGACTGAGCAGTTGGGTGAAGGGGCCCAGTGCCTGGGGAATCAGCAGCTTTGGTATAGGGAGGGGGGAAAATGCTCGATTCGGGGTAGGTGAGGAAGGAATAGCTCTGTGTGCCAGCTAATACTATTGAACTCTGGACTGGTGTAATTGAGTTCAAAGCTTCCCCTTGTACCACTCCCTGTGGTGATTCCAAGACACAGGAAACTCTCAACAGCCATGATAATGGCAGATGGTATTAGCAAGTGATGAGAGCTGGAGGCCCAAACCGAAGGGCACAATGGAATTGTTGGGTGTGTGAACTCCGAACTCAAACAGTAAAAATGATGGGATGGAATTTCCTGTCCATTGGTGCCGGAAGGCTTAATGTGGTGCAAAAGGTTAAGGAAATCTGGGTGCAAGTGAGTCGTGCCCATTCTTGAGCAATGCCTGAATTTCCTTGCTCTTTTACACCTGTCTATCAATCTCTGCTCCCCCCACCCCCCGAATTTCCTTGCTCTATTGCACCCGTCTATCAATCTGTGCTTCCCCCCCACCCCCCACTCCCCGCGAATGCCTCTCCACTCATTAGAATAGCTCCGCCCCAGGCTAAAGACCCCTACATGTGAATTTCCTGCAATTATGCTGGTTTAAAATTAAGCCCAGAATATTGGGTGCAGCAGGAAACGGTCACTTTCTGCTGCTTTATTGCAATTTTTTTCTTTTATCCTCACGGAAACCTGCCCTGCCTTTTCTGTTTCTTGGATTGCATTTTTATGGAATCAGTAAAAATCGCATTAAAAAATGAGAGATGGTCAGATGGCTTGAGGTGGTGGAAATAGACATCGGCAAACTAGGTGTACGAATGGGCATCATTTCAAGTGTAACTTCCTAGTGACATTCCCACAGGAAATTTCACTCTACAAACCTAGAAACAGGAAATTCCATCCTGCTTTGAAAGTTTCTGAGGCCTAAAATTGGGGCAACGGACTTGACTGCCAGCAAATTCTGGTGTAAGCTGTTTCGTCTCAAAAATGAATGCCCAAATTTGCCCCTGGGGACCCAAGTTCCGAACATATTTAACGGTGGCACATCAGCCCTAGATTTCCTGTGTTTACACTCTCAATGCACCAGGGGTAAGTTGGAATGAGAAATATAAGGTGCAGCTGTTCCAGGATCAGCTCAAGCCAGTGGCAGCAGGGGATTTGAGAGCCAGAAGACAGCTGGAGGTTGGAGTAACGATTACCACAGGTGGGAACCACCCTTCGGAGCGGAGCAAGTATGGTACTCCCCATGATATACAAACAGCAAGTGCTGGAAACACTCAGCAGGTCAGGCAGCATCTGTTGATAGAACAGACAAGTTAACCATTTCCAGTGTGGACCCCTCGGTGATACACCGTGCCGGCAGGGGCGGGTGTGGACCCCTCGGTGATACACCGTGCCGGCAGGGGTGGGTGGTGACCCCTCGGTGATACACCGTGCCGGCAGGGGCAGGTGTGGACCCCTCGGTGATACACCGTGCCGACAGGGGCAGGTGTGGACCCCTCGGTGATACACCGTGCCGACAGGGGCGGGTGTGGGTTGGGTAAGAATGTGGCAGATGGAATATAAGTGTGAAGTTATCCACTTTGGTAGGGGAAATAGAAAAGCAGAATATGTTTTAAATGGTGAGAGATTGGGAAATGTTGGTGTTCGGAGGGACCTGGGTGACCTTGTACACAAATCACTGAAAGTTAACATGCAGGTACAGCAATCAATTATGAAAGCAAATGGTATGTTGGCCTTTATTACAAGAGGATTTGAGTATAAGAGTAAAGGCGTCTTACTGCAATTATATAGGGCCCTGGTGAGACCACACCTGGAGTATTGTGTACAGTTTTGGTACAGGAAGGATATACTTGCCATAGAGGGAGTGCAATGAAGGTTCTCTAGACTGATTCCTGAGATGGGGGGATTGTCCTATGAGGAGAGATTGAGTAGACTAGGCCTGTATTCTCTCGAGTTTAGAAGAATGAAAGATGAAAATAAAATTCTTAAGGGGCCTGACAGGGAGGATGCTTCCCCTGGCTGGGGAGTCTAGAACCAGGGGTCACAGTCTCAGAATAAGGGGTCGGCCATTTAGGACTGAGATGAGGAGAAATTTCTTCACTCGGAGGGTGGTGAATCTTTGGAATTTGGCGGGCTGTGGAGGCTCAGTCGTTGAGTATAATCAAGACAGAGATCGATAGAGTTTTGAATATTAAAGGAATCAAGGGATATGGGGATCGTGCAGGAAAGTGGAGATGAGGTAGAAGATCAGCCATGATCTCATTGGATGGCGGAGCAGGCTCGAGGGGCCGAATGGCCGACTTCTGCTCCTAATTCTTATGTTCTTGTGATGATTTTGCTTGTCCTCTCCTCCCTCCATCTCCATTGCTGTGGTGGATCTGCAGGAAAGGGAAGGGGAAGCTAAAGCCGGGTGAGTGTCACTCCTTTGGGATAAAGGAGACCGAAGCTGTGGCCTGGCATTATGCCCCACTCTTGCCATCTCCTAAAGCTAGTGCAGTGTGCCTCCGTATAGCCTCCAGGAGCACCGTAACCTGATCCTTGTAAGGTGTTCCTGCTGTATTCGGATCATAGGAACATAGGTCATTCAGCCCCTCGAGCCTGTTCTGCCATTCTATTAAATCATGGCTGATCAGTACCTCAACTCTATTTAACAACCTTTTCTCCATATCCCTTGATAAACTTACCTAACACAAATCTGTTGATCTTGGAAGTGTTAATGTCCCAGCATCTTTTGAAGGCAGGTGGAGAGCTCCAGATTTCCACTACCCTCTGTGGAAAAAGTGCTTCCTGATTTCATTCCTGAACAGCCTAATTCTAATTTTAAGATTGTGCCCCCTTATACTGGACTCTCACTCCAGAGGAAATAGTTTCTCTCTCTCGACCCTACCAGACCCTTTTATCATTTTAAACACAACAGCAGCTTGCATTATACAGCACCTTTTAATGTAGTAAAACCTCCCAAGGCCATTCACAGGAGCATTTAGACAAACTTTGACATGTAGCCAAAGAAAAAATGAGGACAGGTGACAGCTGGAGCGATGAAAATCGGGGCTGTGCAAGATGCCAGAATTGGAGGAGCGCAGAAATATCTCTGGGTGGGGGAGGGGTGGATTGTAGGGCTAGAGGAGGTACAGATGGGGAGGGGGCGAGTGCATTGGAGGGATATGAACGCAAGGATGAGAATTTTAAAATCGAGGCGTTGCCAGACCGGGAGCCAATGTAGGTCAGCGAGCACGGGTGAAGGGTGAACGGGACTTGGTGCGAGTCAGGACACGGGCAGCCGAGTTTAGATGAGCTGAAGTTTAGAGGGTGGTAGGTGGAAGGTCGGCCAGGAGAGCATTAGAATCGACCTTGATTAGAGCATCTCTCTATCGTGATAGAATACACACCAAGTCTCTGCAACCTGTCATCATAATTTAACCCTTTGAGCCTGGTGAATCTGCGCTGCACCCCCTCCAAGGCCAATCTATCCTGCCTAAGGTTTGGTGGCCAAAACTGAATGCGGTGCTCCAGATGGGATCTGTCTAGGTCTCTGTACAACTAAGTATCACTTCCTCACTTTTATACTGTCAACATTCTCCTCTTTGAAAGAGACTTGCATTTCTATAGCACCTTTCACGACCACCGAACGTCTCAGCGCTTTACAGCCAATGAAGTACTTTTGGAGTGTAGTCACTGTTGTAATGTGGGAAACGCGGCAGCCAATTTGTGCTCAGCAAGCTCCCACAAACAGCAATGTGATAATGACCAGATAATCTGTTTTAGTGATGTTGATTGAGGGATAAATATTGGCCAGAACACCGGGGATAACTCACCTCTTCTTCGAAATAGTGCCATAGAATCTTTTACATCCACCTGAGAGAGCAAACCGGGCCTCTGTTTAACATCCCATCCGAAAGACGGCACCTCCGACAGTGCAGCACTCCCTCAGCACTGCACTGGCGTGTCAACCTAAATTTTTGTGTTCGACCCACGACCTTCTGACTCCGAGGCGAGTGTGCTACCCACTGAGCCACGGCTGACACACTCTTGCACTCCTTCTTGGAGGCGAGAGTCTTGCTGCAGGCCCACGGTGCGTTTCTGATGACTCCCGATCCAGGGAAATGGTTTGGGCTTGTGGCGGTTTCAGAGGGGGCGGCCAGAAGTGGGGTTTCCCAGTGAGATGTCTCCCTCCCCCCTGATGTGTTTGGAAGAAGAGGACCACCTGAGGGGTGCCTGGCAGGTCAGGCTGCATGAGATGCTCTGTCTACCTGGTACCTGCAGACGGGAGAACCTACCTGGCTGGAGCAGATGTTTAGTGCAGCTGAAGGCTGCTCCTTCTAAAGGAAGCAGGCCACTGATGACATGACTAAGATGTGAATAACTGATGAACTATTCTATTAGATGATGCCTCTGAAGCAGCCCAGTCGCAGTACCTCGTGTTCAGTGGCACTGCAGGAAAGCATGCCAAGGTAACCAACAGCTAGCATTGTCTGGCTGCACCCACCAAGGTGCCCCCCCCCCCTCCCCCCCCCCCCCACTTTCTGTGTGACCTGGCAATGGCCAGGAGGAAGTGACTGTTCAGTGTCTGGCTTAGCTGAGGGGCTCGTGTGGAGCTTGTGCTACTGTTGGAGTGGGTGACGCAGGATGCTGAGGCGCTTGGTTGAGCTGGAGATTTGCGCTCAATCCGTCTTCCCCCCCACTTGGTCACTCACAGGAGGAGAAGAACCTAGTTTAGAATGATGGGAAAGGCAGCCTGACATGGCCAGGTGCTGTGAGGGAGTGAACGAGTGGGTGAGTGAAGAGTTAAAGAACGAAAACCAAAGGATAATCCTCTCCATGAGCTTGACAGAGGCAGCTGGACTCTGCCTGGCCGGCCTCTGAGCCCCCACCCCCGCCCAGACCCCTCCACTTTGTCCTCCTGCCTGGAATCTTGCGGATCCTCTTCTCGAGGCATGCAGCTTGGGTTAATCCACCTGCATTTGTTGGTGCTGGTTATGTGCAGCTGTCTTGTGCAAAGGAGCATGTGTTGAATGAGGAATATGAGGGTCGATATCACTCCAGTATCGGTAAGTGAGTCTGTGAACATCACAGTGGGTGATATAAATCCTTCTCCACGCCACCAGATGCTGTCTCTTTGAATAATTGATCTGCATGTATAGCTGATGAGTTCTCATGCTGTGGCTGCACTGCATGAAATGCGAGAACTACATGTGTCCGACATTTCAAAACTCAACTTCTGTGGAACTTTATTCAAGGGCACAGAGCGCTCAACTACAGTGGCTGTGGGTTACTTGGGCTGTCTAAATATTTGGCCCATTGAATCGCGTCTTGTAATCTGCAATTCACCTGACGGCACCTGTCGGTATCTGTATATGTGGCCATCTGTCAGTGCATCCAATCCATTTGTGTATCTTTTCATTTGGTTAAGAATGTCTCTGGTCACTGTCTGTGGCAAGATTTCAGATGTATCAGTAGAAATTTGCTCTTGTGATGCAGTGCAAGGTGAATTCGCCAATCTCAGGCTGCGCGCTCGAATGAAGTACAGGCCTGAGATAGTCAACGCGTGCCCCCTGCGAGGAGCTGGTCTGGAAGGGAGCTCGGGCTGGAGAATCGGTGCGACAGTGTTAAAGTTCTGTCTACACCCTGCCGAGATAGCTGGATTTACCCTTCCATTTGTAGTATGCAGTGTATAAAGTGGATTTATTTGGTCCACTGGCCTTTTTCTGTTCTTAAAAATTCTCATCTGATCTGTAAAGTTCGCGTATGAGCACTTGCTGTGTTCATACTCCATTCCTGTGGGTGCTATTTTGACACTGTTGACCCTTATTTAAAATGGGAGTATGTGTGAATTAAGTGTTTGTATATGAAGGTGGTGGGACAAGCTGATGAGGCTCTTTTATTTAAAAAAAAAAAAAAAAATCATGTGGGATCTTGGCTTTATTAATAGAGGCAATGCGTACAAAAGCAAAGAAGTTACTCTGAACCTTTATAAATCACAGGTTAGGCCCCAGCTGGAGTATTGTGGCCAATTCTGGGCACCACACTTTAGGACGGATGTCAAGGCATTAGAAAGGGTGCAGAGATTATTTACTAGAATGGTACCAGGGCTGTGGGACTTCAGTTATGTGGAGAGACAAGAGAAGCTGGGGGAAAAATTCAGTTGCTTAGCGCCTTCCGTTAGCGTCTGCAGAGGGCGGTAACGGGGCGCTGCTGCAGTAGCACCGGGGTGAGGCGAATCCAGCGGCGCAAGGCAAATCCGGACCTCCTGTTGTGCCACCGGTACGAGGTACTGCCGGGGACTTCAACGCCAGGCAGATCATGACATCAGTGGGCGTGGCGCACGATCTGCAAAATTCATTCTGGCCACTTACCTTTGCACCAATTGGGAGAATTTTTTTTAACGCAGTGAGTTATTATGATCTGGAATGCATGGCCTGAGAGGGCGGTGGAAGTAACTCGCCAAGGCTTCTTCGGTAGCACCTCCCAAACCCGTGACCTCTTCCACCTAGAAGGACAAGGGCAGCAGGCGCATGGGAACACCACCACCTCCAAGTCACACACCATCCTGACTTGGAAATATATCGCCATTCCTTCATCGTCGCTGGATCAAAATCCTGGAACTCCCTCCCTAACAGCACAGTGGGAGTACTTTCACCACACGGACTGCAGCGGTTCAAGAAGGCGGCTCACCACCACTTTCTCGAGGGCAATTAGGGATGGGCAGTAAATGCTGGCCTTGCCAGCGACGACCACATCCCAGGAACTAATTTAAAAAAAAAAAAAGCAGATTCAATAATAACTTTCAAAAGGGAATTGGATAAATGCTTTTGAAGGGGAGAAAATTTCCAGGGCTATGGGAAAAAGAGAGGGAGAGTGGGACTAATTGGATAGCTCTTTCAAAGAGCTTGCACAACACGATGGGCTGAATGGCCTCCTCCTGTGCTGTATCATTCTGTGAACAGGTAGGGAGGGACTATCGAAGGGAGACTTGTGTTGTCTCGGGGCTGCTCCTGCAGCCAGTTTGTTGCGCATGTTGTGAGGTGGAGGGGACTGAAAGGAAAACTGCGAGGAAACTGTCGCTTCTGCAAAATAAAAGTGCTCCCGTCACTAACCGGGAAGACAAGTCTTAAATGAAAAGCAATAAGTTTAATTATTTTGTTTCAGGGAATCGTGCATGACAGCAAACCAATCTTTACTGCACAGTTCCATCCAGAGGCAAAGGGAGGACCAACAGATACTGAAGTGAGTCAAATATTTTTACCAACCAAAGTCCAGAGGAGGTCTAACTATAAACGTAAACCTCAAAATTAACAGAGAAGTTCCTAAAAAAAATCACTCGCTGAAAGCACAGGTGTGGAATTTGTTTGATTTGGTGGGTTGGAAATAGAGCTGGAACATCAGGGTGTGTTTTCTGACGAGTTGAAGCGAGAGTCCACAGCAGTACAAGAGCCTTGCCCAGTCACTTCAACTGAGAAACACCCAGTGCTACAATGATAGCTTTCGTCCTTCCAACCCGGAGACTAATTTGAGCTTTAAGTGAGGTACAGGCCTGCAGGGTGGGACTGCACTCGCCTGGTTCCATTCTTATCTATCTAATCGTAACCGGAGAATCACCTGCAACGGCTTCTCTTCCCACTCCCGCATCGTTACCTCTGGTGTCCCCCAAGGATCTATCCTTGGCCCCCTCCTATTTCTCATCTACAAGTTGCCCCTTGGCGACATCATCCGAAAGCACAGCGTCAGTTTCCATATGTACGCTGACGACACCCAGCTCTACCTTACTACTACTTCTCTCGACTCCTCCACAGTGTCTAAATTGTCAGACTGCTTGTCCGACATCCAGTTCTGGATGAGCAAAAATGTTCTCCAATTAAATATTGGGAAGACCGAAGCCATTGTTTTCGGTCCCCGCCACAAACCCTGTCCCTAGCCACTGACTCCATCCCTCTCCCTAATATCTGTCTGAGGCTGAACCACACTGTTCGCAACCTTGGTGTCATATTTGATCCTGAAATGAGCTTCCGACCACATATCTGCAGTGTAACAAAGACCGCCTACTTCTACCTCCGTAACATTGCCCGTCTCCGCCCCTGCCTCAGCTCATCCGCTGCTGAAACCCTCATCCATGCCTTTGTTACCTCTAGACTTGACTATTCCAACGCACTCCTGGCTGGCCTCCCACATTCTACGCTACATAAACTTGAGGTGATCCAAAACTCGGTGCGAGTTAGGACACGGGCAGTCAAGTCCCATTCACCCATCACCCCTGTGCTCACTGACCTACATTGGCTCCTGGTTAAGCAGCCCCTTGATTTCAAAATTCTCATCCTTGTTTTCAAAACCCTCCATGGTCTCGCCCCTCCCTATCTCTCTAATCTGCTTCAGCCCCACAACCCCCCGAGGTATCTGCGCTCCTCTAATTCTGCACTCTTGAGGATCCCTGATTATAATCGCTCAACCTTTGGTGGCCGTGCCTTCTGTTGCCTAGGCCCTAAGCTCTGGAATTCCCTGCCTAAACCTCTGCCTCGCTATCTCTTTTTCCTCTTTTAAGACGCTCCTTAAAACCTACCTCTTTGACCAAGCTTTTGATCACCTGCCCTAATTTATCCTTATGTGGATCGGTGTCAATTTTTTTGTCTTAAAATACTCCTGTACAGCGCCTTGGGATGTTTTACTACGTTAAAGGCGCTATATAATACAAGTTGTTGTCACTGGGGTACAGTACTGGTGGGTACAGGTCTGTCACTGTGTAACAGTGGGGTACAGTACTGGTGGGGACAGGTCTGTCACTGTATAACACTGGGTACAGTACTGGTGGGTACAGGTCTGTCACTGTATATAACACTGGAGTACAGTACTGGTGGGTACAGGTCTGTCACTGTATAACACTGGGGTACAGTACTGGTGGGTACAGGTCTGTCACTGTATAACACTGGGTACAGTACTGGTGGGTACAGGTCTGTCACTGTATAACACTGGGGTACAGTACTGGTGGGTACAGGTCTGTCACTGTATAACACTGGGTACAGTACTGGTGGGTACAGGTCTGTCACTATAACACTGGGGTACAGTACTGGTGGGTACAGGTCTGTCACTGCATAACACTGGGTACAATACTGGTGGGTACAGGTCTGTCACTAACACTGGGGTACAGTACTGGTGGGTACAGGTCTGTCACTGTATAACACGGGTACAGTACTGGTGGGTACAGGTCTGTCACTATAACACTGGGGTACAGTACTGGTGGGTACAGGTCTGTCACTGTATAACACTGGGGTACAGTACTGGTGGGTACAGGCCTGTGACTCTATAATTTTCCATATAGCTGCTTTGATACAAATGTACTAATTTGGACAGTTGATAACGCAGCATAAATGTATGTGATAGAGTTTGACTCGCAGGTATCCATGGCAGGTCTGCAAAATGTTCATGTGGTCCTTCATGGGTAACTTGCTGGACTGCATGAGCCTGACCCTTGTGGAGTCACTCTTTAAATGTCAGCCTCTGTCTGGCACCCAGTCTGTAGACGGCAGTCTGTGCCTCAGTCTCTGTCTGGCACCCAGTCTGTAGACGGCAGTCTGTGCCTCAGTCTCTGTCTAAAACGCAGTCTGTAGACGGCAGTCTGTGCCTCAGTCTCTGTCTGGCACCCAGTCTGTAGACGGCAGTCTGTGCCTCAGCCTCTGTCTAAAACGCAGTCTGTGGACGGCAGTCTGTGCCTCAGTCTCTCTCTGGCACCCAGTCTGTTGCCCTGCGTGGGTCCTAGCTGCGACCGGCATGCAGTTTCCAACTGCAGTGCTGTTGTCTTTTGACGTGTGTGGCCGAGACTGCACTATTGTCCAGCATGTGCCCAAGTGTGGAAAAGCTGCTCTGTGCTGAATCTGGCTGGAAATGATGTTTTGATGAGGTGAGCGTTGCTTCCTGCAGTTCTGGTGGCAGTGCGGTGACCTACAGCAACCAGTGACTGTCTCCCTCTGAGACAGCTTTTGCAAACGTGTTTTGTTCCAATGATTTATTTCTTGACCTATTCCCCTCTCTCCTGGAGGTGTCTCTTGTTGGGGTACCGAGTCTAGTTCTGGCCACTGTACCCCAACACTCCTGACATGCCGTCACCACACCACTGGGCTCCTCTACTTGTCGACTGCCACCATACAGCAGAGCTCCACGACTCACGGAAATCCATCGCAAAAGAAGTTTTTAACCAAAATGACTGTTTGTCCTGCTGATTTGCCCGGGGCACCATTCCCCCTCTCCCTGGGTCTTGGTTAGTGCTTTCGTTAAGTGGGGAATCTCTGTCATTTACACTTTCTACTCCTCACCAGCACATTAGGAGTGCCAATACTGACAGTAATTTGTGCTCACTTGTGGCCTGCTTTTAAATATATTTGCTGCTCAGTTTGTCATTCTTCATTAATCAAGAATATGCAAACTACTTAGTAAAGAAAAGCAAAATACTACGGATGCTGGAAATCTGAAATTAAAACACAAAATGCTGGAAATGCTCAGGTCAGGCAGCATCTGTAGAGAGTGAAACTGAGTTAACTTTTCAGGTCGATGACCCTTCGTCAGAACTAGTTAGAAAAGATGACGTGGCTCATGCAACACCGGTCAAAGTAGAGAAGTCACTCGGTCCGGATGGGAGGCATCCTAGGTTGCTGAGGGAAGGAAGAGTGGAAATTGCAGCGTTTCTGACCATAATCTTCCAATCCTTCTTTAGATATGGGAGTGGTGCCAGAGGACTGGAGGATTGCAAATGTTACACCCTGTTCAAAAAAGGGAGAGGGATGAACACAGAAACTGCAGGCCAATCAGCCTAACGTTGGTGGATGGGGAACTTTTAGAGACAATAATCTAGGGAAAAAAATTAATTGCCACGTGTAAAAATATGGGCTAATAAATAAAAGCTAGCACTGATTTGTTAAAGGCAAATCGTGTTTGACTAACTTGATTGAGTTCACGATGAAGTAATGGAGAGGGTTGATGAGGGCAGTGCAGTTGATGTTGTGTATATGGACTTTCACAAGGCGTTTGACACAGTAGACTTGTTAGAAAAATTGAAGCCCATGGGATTAAAGGGGCAGAGGCAGCGTTGATCCAAAAGCTAAGGGCAGAAAGCAGAATAGTAGTGAACGGTTGTGTTTCAGACTGGAGGGAGGTGTACAGTGGTGTCCCCCAGGGGTCGGTATTAGAACCACTGCTCTCGTTGATATATATTAATGACCTGGGCTTGGGTATACATGGCATAATTTCAAAGTTTGCCGATGACACAAAACTCAGCAATGTAGTAAACTGTGAGTGCGGTGTATGTAACCTGTTCCACCTTAAGAGAACTACCTTAAGAGATGTACTACTTTCTCTTGGCTGCTGTATACTGTAATACCGGTGGTGACCACACCGGTATATAAGTGTTGTGTAGAGAATTGCTGGGCAGTTCAGCCCTGACCTCCGAATAGTAAAGACCTGTTAAAAGTTATTCTTGTTGTCTGTGTCCAGTGATTGATCATAAGCATAACTGGGACACACAGACTCAACAGTGAGGAGGATAGTAACAGACTTCAGGAGGATAGAGACAGACTGGTAAAATGGGCAAACACATGGCAGATGAAATGTAACGCCGGGAAATGTGAAGCGAGTTGTTATGATCTGGATTGCACTGCCTGAAAGGGCGGTGGAAGCAGATTCAATGGTAACTTTCAAAAGAGAATTGGATAAATACGTGAATGTGGAAAATTTGCGGGGCTATAGTAAAGAGCGGGGGAATGGGACGAATTGGAGAGCTCTTTCAAAGAGCCGACGTAATGGGCTGAATGGTCTCCTGTGCTGTATCATTCTGTGATTCTCTGAACATACTGGAAAGTATGATCTGTAAGTTTTGCCTGCTGCCAGCTTGCTCCTGGTTTGTGAAGGCACTTTGCACCGCGTTCGATATGGAGTCCACTAACACTGACTCTCTCTTTCAGTTCTTGTTTGACGCTTTTATTTCGCTAATAAAGAAAGGAAAAGGCACCAACATTGCCTCTGTGATGCCATCAGTGCCCCCTCCCCCTGAGAGGCTTAAGGTTGGTTTGCTTTATCTTCAGTGATTGTACATTGAGTGAACACAATATTCTAATCAGTCTGCCTGTAAGCATTATTTTGGAATGGCACGTGCAAAAATCATGTTTTCTCCTCTTTCTCTTTGTCTGTCTGTCTTTCTCTCTCCTTTGTTGTTTCCTCTCTCTCTCTCTCTCCCTCTCTCTCTCTCTCTCTCTCTCTCTCTCTCTCTTTGTCTCTCTCTCTCTCTCTCTCTGTCTCTTTGTCTCTCTCTCTCTCTTTCTCTCTCCTTCCCCTATTTGCTTTGCCTGCTCTCGCTGTCCTGATCCTCCAGTCGCTTACTCTGTGGTCTCCGAGGCCTTCTTGAACTACTATAGCAGTCTGATACAACTGATGACTTGCTCGGCCACTTCGGAGGGCAGTTAAGAGTCTGACCTATATACGGCAGTTGGGTTTTTACGACAATCCAACAGCTTCTTATTTATTTCCAGTTTGTCAAACTGCCATGGTGGGATTTGAACTTGCGTTCTCTGAATCATTAGTCCAGTAATATGACCTCTGCACTACTGTTCCTGTTTGTTCACGTGGCTATTTAAAAATGCCATGGCCCCATTTGAAGAGGACCAGCGATCTCTCCCATCCAATACTCCTCTCTCAATCAACACTCCCCAGAAGTATGAGCTAAGCTGGTCATTCACCCTATTTCTAGTTTATGGGATGTTGGTTTGTGCAAAAAAGCTACTGTCCTTGGTTACAAAACTGTTTGTGCATGTGAAATGCTTTGGGCTGTTCTCGGAGATGTGATAAAATGCAAGTGTTTTTTGTAGTGCATACATTAATTACTGGGGTTGGGATTTTATTCATTGTCTGGTATTTGTGGTTGGGCCTCTATATTGTCATGGCTTGCTGGCTCCTTCCTTTTCTTCACTACACTACAGTGATTTTATCCATTTATTCTTCCTCTCCAACATCATTCTTGTGGACAGGTTCAAAACATAATTAAAAATGCTAATGGAATGTTGGCCTTTATCTCAAGGGCTGGAATACAGAGGGGGGGAAGTGATGCTCCAGCTGTACAGAGCTCTGGTTAGACCCCATCTGGACACTGCGTTCAGTTCTGGGCACCGCACCTCAGGGAGGAGATCTTGGAGGGGGAGCAGCGCATGTGGACCAGATACCGGGGCTAAAAGGGTTAAATTATGAGGACAGGTTCCATAGACTAGGCTTGTAGTCCCTCGAGTATAGAAGATAAGGGGTGATCTAATTGAGGTGTTTAAGATGATTATAGGATTTGATCGGGTAGATAGAGAGAAACTATTTCCTCTGGTGGGCGAGTCCAGAACAAGAGGGCATAACCTTAAAATTACAGCCAGGCCATTCAGGGGTAATGTCAGGAAGCATTTCTTCACACAAATGGTCATGGAAATCTGGAACTCTCCCCCAAAATAGCTGTTGAGACTGGGGGTTAATTGAAAATTTCAAAACTGAAATTGTTAGATTTTTGTTGGGCAAGAGCACCAAAGGTTATGGAACCAAGGCGGGTAAATGGAGTTAAGATACAGATCCGCCATGATATAATTGAATGGCAGTCGAGGGGCTGAATGGCCTCCCTCCTGTTCTTGCCTTTCTTCATCATGTTCTGTTGCTGGTTTCAGGTTTCCAAGGTCCTAGTCTTGGGTTCCGGAGGCCTCTCGATCGGCCAGGCTGGAGAGTTTGATTACTCTGGATCGCAGGCAATCAAAGCATTAAAGGTGAGGTCTCAACTTCTCTTCTCTCCTCCTGGGAGCACTGACTCGCCAGGTTACAGGTTCACTGGGTACCCGAGCTCCTCCAATATCTTGCCCAACTGACTATTCTACATTTCTGAGCCCAGACAGTTATGTGTCATCGGGCTATTTTGTCATGGGATGCATCACATCTGAGTGTGACATTGTCTTCACCTGCCATTTATATATACATAAACATGTGCACACACTCTCACACACACTTTGCAGAAGTAGAACTCCCTCTCTAAACCTCTCCGTCTCTCTCTCCTTTGAAGATGCTCCTTAAAACCTACCTGTCACAATATCTCCTGATGTGGCTCGGTGTCAAATTTTGTTAATGCTCATGTGAAGCACATTGGGACATTTTACTATGTTAAAGGTGCTATATAAATGCAAGCTGTTGATGTCACTGGATAATGGGCAGGGTCTCTGTCAGATCCTCTCCTTCCTAACCTCAGGGATCTGAAACCAATTGTAATGCTCCATTAGTTGGCTCAGGTGAGCTCAGGTAATACAGCATAGATTGTGAATCTTCAGTGCCACTTCAGGTAGGCCTTCGCCTAGACCATGGGATGTTGTTTCTGCCCGTCACTGGAGCTTGGTGCTCATTATCAACACACCCAACAGCACCCCGACCCTCTGTGTTCTTTCTATTTACTGTTTTTTGTGAATTTTGTGCTGTTCATAGAGCTGGAAATTAAATCGTTTTCTTCTCAAGCATCCAGTGCCTCATCAAACACTCCCAGGGCAGGTACAGAACGGGTTAGATACAGAGTAAAGCTCCCTCTACACTGTCCCATCAAACACTCCCAGGGCAGGTACAGCACGGGTTAGATACAGCGTAAATGCTGCTGGGTGATGAATAGGATGCTGTCTAATTGAGCCAGTGTAATTGTGTGTGTGGATTATCAACCTCTTCCTTGTTGTAGGAGTGTACATGTAACCTCCCGGCAAGTTCAACACATTCCTATACTGAACCTTCTAGGTTTTGTCTCTTTCTTTAGGAAGAAAATCTAAAAACTGTATTAATGAACCCGAACATTGCATCAGTGCAGACGAATGAGGTGGGAGCTAAGCAAGCGGACACAGTTTATTTCTTACCTGTCACCCCAGAGTTTGTGACTGATATTATTAAAACAGAAAAGCCTGATGGGATACTGCTGTCCATGGGAGGGCAGACTGCCCTGAACTGTGGTGAGTTATTTGCAGAGTGGCAATGTTCTTTATTGAAGAACGTCTTTTTTTAGCCAATTTTTTTCCCCCCCTCTCCTCTCCTGTGGTTGACTCCTTGCTGGTCTATGCCCCTGGTATCTGGTGCAACTGGCTACTCTACATGTGTGGGGAGAGACTGTGGAGTATCGTCAGAGTACTTGACCATGAAGGGTCCAATGCTGTTTCACTCAATGCTCTCACACTTCTAGCCAAGGGCACAGGGTAACTATGAGGAGCAGGAACCCTGGCAGGTCCCTCCTCTCGCCCAGGGTTGTTGGTGTGGGAACCGCTATCTCGACACAGACTTCATTTCATTGAATCCAGTCACCAGCTGGTAATGCAGATATTGTGCTGCCTTGTGTATTGATTGCAGAGGCCCACTCCATCTGGCAGCAAATGGTTCCTCTAAGATTCAGCCTTTAAAAACATTTGCACTGAATGTTGTGTACAAATAAACAGCGCGGCGGCTAGTACACAACACAGTAGACACTGTTCATTCAACTGTCCCAATTGTCCTGGTTAATAGAAGTCACATGACTTCTGTTTGCACTTGCGCCCTCCGCGATCTCCCGCGTCAGTCAGCAATTCATTCCTCTGTGGGACTCTGCTCTTCTACCAGTTCATGCACCGTCACCAAGCTAACTGGATGCACTGGAGACGCAGTCCGTGGAAACCCATTAAGGATTCTGGTGGGCCTCCCTCCTTGTTCTTTGCACACTTCTCCGAGTTGGGCTAAAATCTCATTGTAATTTCATACGCACTGCTGACTGGATTGTGCGTCTTTTTTTTAACTTTCTACACTACCAGATCGGTTGGATTAAAATCTAAACTTGGGACTAATGTGGAGCAATGAATCGCAGTTTGTGAGCAGCATGTGTACGGGTGTTTCGTGCAGTATGTTACACCACCTCTAACTTTACTTTATTTTCTAGAATAATGACTGGGAGTGACTGCAAGGTGCAGAGGGCTCCCCCTGAGCAGTCCGAGTGGATCTCCAGCAGTTCTGGGTACCGAGGTTAACTGTACTATTGATGTGTCTTGTTTGCGGCAGGTGTGGAGTTGTACAAGCAAGGAGTGCTGGAGAAGTACGGTGTCCAGGTGCTGGGAACCCCCATCACCTCCATCATGGCCACTGAGGACAGGCAGCTGTTTGCAGACAAACTGCTGGAAATCAAGGAGAAAATAGCTCCAAGCTTTGCAGTAGAGACGGTGAGACTCGGGCAGAGATGCTGTTCCACTCTTGCTCTCGCATCCTCCTTCCCATGGGTTTGTCTTCTTTTCCTCCCCTAGATCTGTTGTACTCTGGTAGGCTCCCTGACCTCTGCCAGTACCTTGCTTTGCCCTCGGTTTGTTTTCTCTCCCACCCCGTGGGGAGGTATCTGCTCTTAACTCTCTGCCTCCCCTATAATCTTGCACGCTCCCTTTACAGTAAAAAGCTATCTTAGTCGTTGAGTCATCATTGAGGTGCCCCTGTTGGGGACTGGGCCGGGGGTGCCCCTGTTGGGGACTGGGCCGGGGGTGCCCCTGTTGGGGACTGGGCCGGGGGTGCCCCTGTTGGGGACTGGGCCGGGGGTGCCCCTGGTTGGGGACTGGGCCGGGGGTGCCCCTGGTTGGGGACTGGGCCGGGGGTGCCCCTGGTTGGGGACTGGGCCGGGGGTGCCCCTGGTTGGGGACTGGGCCGGGGGTGCCCCTGGTTGGGGACTGGGCCGGGGGTGCCCCTGGTTGGGGACTGGGCCGGGGGTGCCCCTGGTTGGGGACTGGGCCGGGGGTGCCCCTGGTTGGGGACTGGGCCGGGGGTGCCCCTGGTTGGGGACTGGGCCGGGGGTGCCCCTGGTTGGGGACTGGGCCGGGGGTGCCCCTGGTTGGGGACTGGGCCGGGGGTGCCCCTGGTTGGGGACTGGGCCGGGGGTGCCCCTGGTTGGGGACTGGGCCGGGGGTGCCCCTGGTTGGGGACTGGGCCGGGGGTGCCCCTGGTTGGGGACTGGGCCGGGGGTGCCCCTGGTTGGGGACTGGGCCGGGGGTGCCCCTGGTTGGGGACTGGGCCGGGGGTGCCCCTGGTTGGGAATGGGCCGGTGGAGGTTCTGGTTGGGAATGGGCCGGTGTTCCTAAAAGATTCCTGTAAAATTCCTTGATTCTAGCTTGACCTGATTTGAAGGATTATTCCCCAATTACAGAATCTGAAGTGATTTCTTTCTAATAGTTAAGGCACTTGAACAAGTGTTTTATATCTAAAGTTTATATTTTGTAACCCCTGTCCTTTCCTGGAGAAAGGCCCATGAGCAGAGCTGTAGGAATCCGAGAATGAGCCAGAAGATTGTGATTCCAAGACGCTGTGATTGAGTGTGTGAACGAGATTGACACCTCAGTGCAGCACTGAGGGAATGTTACATTGTTGGAGGTGCTGTCCATTGGGTGGACTGTGAAACCCACCCCTTCAGCTGAATGTTCAAGATCCCACTGCACTATTGGGGGAAATTCTCCCTCAACAACCCCACCACCACCACAGAAAAACTGGTTGTCCATCTCTCGTGGGTGTTTATGGGACTGTGCTCGGTGCAACATGGCTGCTGTGTGTGAATGCAGCTCAAAAGGTGATCTGCTGTGTGTGAAGCGGTTTGAGGCCTGATGAAGTTCAATAGCAAGAATTTCTTTCTGTGTAGGCTGCACTTATAAAGCAAACGTTGGAGTGCAACCTGTGTGTTTGTTTTTCAAGGGGTAAGGTTTGATTTTGGAGTGAGACTGATGTTTGACAAGTGGTATCTGAGGAGCGAAGGCATCCATTCCAAGCTCTACTAATGACTCCTTAAATCTACAGCTGGAGGATGCCTTCCAGGCAGCCGAGAAGATCGGATATCCTGTCATGGTGCGGGCAGCTTACGCGCTCGGTGGCCTTGGATCGGGTCTGTGCAACAACAAAGAAAAACTCAACGAAATTGCTGGAAACGTAAGTAACCTTTCCTAACCTGCATGTTGACCAATGACAGCTGTGCTGCAAGGATGTCAGTGAACGCCCTGTGGTCCAGGGTGTCTGTGTCGGTGTCGGTGAACGCCCTGTGGTCCAGGGTGTCTGTGTCGGTGAACGCCCTGTGGTCTAGGGTGTCTGTTGGTGAACGCCCTGTGGTCCAGGGTGTCGGTGTCGGTGAACGCCCTGTGGTCCAGGGTGTCTGTGTCGGTGTCGGTGAACGCCCTGTGGTCCAGGGTGTCTGTGTCGGTGAACGCCCTGTGGTCTAGGGTGTCTGTTGGTGAACGCCCTGTGGTCCAGGGTGTCGGTGTCGGTGAACGCCCTGTGGTCCAGGGTGTCTGTGTCGGTGTCGGTGAACGCCCTGTGGTCCAGGGTGTCTGTGTCGGTGTCGGTGAACGCCCTGTGGTCTAGGGTGTCTGTTGGTGAACGCCCTGTGGTCCAGGGTGTCGGTGTCGGTGAACGCCCTGTGGTCCAGGGTGTCTGTGTCGGTGTCGGTGAACGCCCTGTGGTCCAGGGTGTCTGTGTCGGTGAACGCCCTGTGGTATAGGGTGTCTGTTGGTGAACGCCCTGTGGTCCAGGGTGTCTGTTGGTGAACGCCCTGTGGTCCAGGGTGTCTGTGTCGGTGTCGGTGAACGCCCTGTGGTCCAGGGTGTCTGTGTCGGTGAACGCCCTGTGGTCTAGGGTGTCTGTGTCGGTGAACGCCCTGTGGTCCAGGGTGCCTGTGTTAGTGAATGCCCTGTGGTCCAGGGTGTCTGTTGGTGAACGCCCTGTGGTCCAGGGTGTTTGTGTCGGTGAACGCTCTGTGGTCCAGGGTGTCTGTGTCGGTGAACGCCCTGTGGTCCAGGGTGTCTGTGTCGGTGAACGCCCTGTGGTCCAGGGTGTCTGTTGGTGAACGCCCTGTGGTCCAGGGTGTCTGTGTCGGTGTCGGTGAACGCCCTGTGGTCCAGGGTGTCTGTCGGTGAACGCCCTGTGGTCTAGGGTGTCTGTTGGTGAACGCCCTGTGGTCCAGGGTGTCGGTGTCGGTGAACGCCCTGTGGTCCAGGGTGTCTGTGTCGGTGTCGGTGAACGCCCTGTGGTCCAGGGTGTCTGTGTCGGTGAACGCCCTGTGGTCTAGGGTGTCTGTTGGTGAACGCTCTGTGGTCCAGGGTGCCTGTGTTAGTGAACGCCCTGTGGTCCAGGGTGTCTGTTGGTGAACGCCCTGTGGTCCAGGGTGTTTGTGTCGGTGAACGCCCTGTGGTCCAGGGTGTCTGTGTCGGTGAACGCCCTGTGGTCCAGGGTGTCTGTTGGTGAACGCCCTGTGGTCCAGGGTGTCTGTGTCGGTGAACGCCCTGTGGTCTAGGGTGTCTGTTGGTGAACGCTCTGTGGTCCAGGGTGCCTGTGTCAGTGAACGCCCTGTGGTCCAGGGTGTCTGTTGGTGAACGCCCTGTGGTCCAGGGTGTCTGTGTCGGTGAACGCCCTGTGGTCCAGGGTGTCTGT
This sequence comes from Somniosus microcephalus, assembly GCF_052327205.1. Taxonomy (NCBI): domain Eukaryota; kingdom Metazoa; phylum Chordata; class Chondrichthyes; order Squaliformes; family Somniosidae; genus Somniosus; species Somniosus microcephalus. Next base: position 172,758 of record NW_028225644.1, on the reverse strand, counting down.
GTCGGTGTCGGTGAACGCCCTGTGGTCCAGGGTGTCTGTGTCGGTGAACGCCCTGTGGTCCAGGGTGTCTGTTGGTGAACGCCCTGTGGTCCAGGGTGTCGGTGTCTGTGTCGGTGAACGCCCTGTGGTCCAGGGTGTCTGTGTCGGTGAACGCCCTGTGGTCCAGGGTGTCGGTGTCTGTGTCGGTGAACGCTCTGTGGTCCAGGGTGTCTGTGTCTGTGTCGGTGAACGCCCTGTGGTCCAGGGTGTCTGTGTCGGTGAACGCTCTGTGTTCTGACTAGCAAGAAATATAAAAACAGCAGGGTAGATAAAGGGGAACCAGTGGATGTAATATATTTGGATTTCCAAAAGGCTTTCGATAAGGTGCCACATAAAAGGTTATTATACAAGATAAGGGCTCATGGTGTTGGTGGTAATGTATTAGCATGGATAGAGGATCGGTTAACAGACAGAAAACAGAGTCGGGATAAACGGGTCTTTTTCAGGTTGGCTGGCTGTAACTAGTGGGGTGCTGCAAGGATCAGTGCTGGGGCCTCAGCTATTTACAATCTATATTAATGACCTAGATGATGTATAATATATCCAAGTTTGCTGACGATACAAAGCTAAGTGGGACAGTAAGCTGTGAGGAGAACACCGAGTTTGCAAAGGGATATAGATAGACTAAGTGGCCCCGATTTTCTGCCAGCTGTCGGGCGGGTTTTCAGGCGGGCGGGGGCCGAAAATCGCAGAAATAGGGGGTCGCGACCCCCCCCCCCCCCCCCCCCCCGGCCTGATTCCCCGCCCCGTCTGACTTTCGGACCGCCGTTTCTTTGTGACCCGAATCAGTCCCGCCCGCCGCTGGCGGGACTGGCCGTCGGGACCCTAATCAGCAATTATTGGCATATTTAATGCCATTTTAAGGGGCCCTTGCTATTTTCAAGGGATCCCCACGCTAAACACGCCTGCGGGGAACCCTGCTGATGAAACCTGGCGTGCAGCATCCCGGCTTGCTTGCTATCAGCTGCTGGTCATTTGGGAAAGCTGAGATTTAAACGGAGAGCATTTGTATGTTGAAGGACCTTGTTGTTGCAGGCTTGGGGCTACTTGTTCATGGCTTAGGCACAGCTGTGGAAGGTTGGAGCCTCACACACTTCTCCAATGTGAGCTCCTGGGAAGCCCCTCTTGCCACCCTCACTCAGCACTTCCTCAGCGGAGGTATCTACCAGAAGCATGGGACGCCTTTTTCTCCTTCCCTTCTTGCCATTAGAGGATCTCCAGCAGCAGCAGCAGAACCAGGATCAGCAACAGGAGCACCAGGCTGCTGCTCACTCACCTGAAGCTGCACAGGTCAGAAGGGGCCAGCGCTTGGAAGTGGCTTGAGAGCACCTTGCTACACATTAGGGGGCCATGGGGACCCGTTTCTGCACTGGCAGTCCTACTCGGAAGGACTTCCACGAAGGTCTGGTTTCTCTGTGCAATAGATGCCCATCGCTCCTCAAGAGATGTCATTCTCTTATGAGCACTCACCATGTTTTCCGTACCCTGGCAACTTCTCTCCTCCATGGAGGTTGCCAACCTTTCCATGGTGATGCGTTCATGCGCCAATGACTCCACAAAGGCTCTGCTCATGGTCGCTATGGACTCCTCCATTCGCTCCACACTCGCAGCGACCCTGGAGACAAAACCTGCCAGAGACTCCTGCATCTGTGCATGGAGATCCATCACCTCTTCTCTTGCGGATGGACCCAGAGGCAGAGGGTCGACATGCAGCGCAGCTGAGCTGGCAGAGCCCTGCGCCCTCCGACGAGGACTCTCCACTGCTGTCCCTGTCTCCAGAATCTGCTGAGGCTCACTTGTGAGCTGTGAAACACCGGGTGACAACACTACTCTATGTCCCGAAGGTCCCCCCGAGGTGTGAGTGCTGGTGCTGGGTGCGCTTACTTCTGCTGATGCTGCGCCCTCAGAGGTTGGAGCTTGCTCTGAGGAGTCTGGCTGCACAGCCTCTTCCTCCTCCACAGTGAGGATGGGGGCTCTGGATGGTACTGTGGGGGAGTAAAGGAAGGAGTTAGAGATGTAACTGGTGACTCCCAGCGACTTAGCATCTGCTGACACCTGCATCCATGCAGCATTGCTCTGTGGGAGGCCTCTTCCTCCCTGACCTAGGGAAGAGGACCTCCCTGTGGGCCCTAACCCCATCCAATAATGCCTGCAGTGAAGCCTCGTCGAATTTGGAGGCAGCTCGGGGTCTGGCACTGGCCACAGCTGCTGCAGGCTCCTCTGCCATCCTGCATGGTTCGTTTGGAAGCCGATGCAGTGCTTGCTGTGGACCTTGAAAGCACCACGAATGATGACATCATACTGTGGGGCTTTCTGACTGGAAATTGACAATTAGCAAGGCTGCCCACACGCTGGGAATGAATTGGCCACTTGAGGGAAAATTGCATGCAGCTGGCTGACCCATTTTTTTTTCAGGTCGGAACCCCACATTCGGGGAACCCGCCCATTTCCCACACGATCCACAAAATCGGGCCCAGTGAGTGGGCAGTAAGGTGGCAGATGGAGTATAATGTAGGAAAATGTGAGGTTATTCACTTTGGTAGGAGGAACAGAAAAACAAAATATTTTTTAAATGGTTAGAAACTTTTAAATGTTGGTGTTCAGAGATTTGGGTGTCCTCGTGTAAGAAAGCTAGCATGCAGGTGCAGCAAGTAATAAGGAAGGCAAATGGCATGTTGACCTTTATTGCAAGGGGGTTGGAGTATAAGAGTAAGGAAGTCTTACTACAATTGTACAGGGCCTTGGTGAGACCACACCCGGAGTACTGCGCACAGTTTTGGTCTCCTTATCTAAGGAAGGATATACTTGCCTTGGAGGCGGTGCAACGAAGATTCACTAGATTGATTCCTGGGATGAGAGGGCTGTCCTATGGGAAGTGATTGTGTAGATTGGGCCTATACTCTGTGGAGTTCAGAAGAATGAGAGGTGATCTCATCGAAACATACAAGATTCTGAAGGGGATTGACAGGGTAGATGCTGAGAGGTTGTTTCCCCTGGCTGGAGTGTCTAGAACTAGGGGGCAAAGTCTCAGGATAAGGGGTCAGCCATTTAAAACTGAGATGAGGAGGAATTTCTTCACTCAGGGTTGTGAATCTTTGGAATTCTCTGCCCCAGAGGGCTGTGAATGTTGAGTCTTTGAATATATTCAAGGCTGAGATCGATAGATTTTTGGACTCTAGGAGCTAGATTTTCGGGCAGCCGTCAGGCGGGGTTTCAGGCGTGTGTGGGGGAAGCGGGGGGGGAAATCCCGAATTTGGGGGTCCATAGAAACATAGAAGATAGGAGCAGGAGTAGGCCATTCGGCCCTTCAAGCCTGCTCCGCCATTCAATGAGATCATGGCTGATCATCCAAATTCAGTAACCCGTTCCTGCCTTCTCCCCATATCCCTTGATCCCTTTAGCCTTAAGAAATATATCCAACTCTTTTTTGAATATATTTAATGAACTGGCCTCCACCGCCCTCTGGCAGAGAATTTCACAGGTTCACCACTCTCTGGGTGAAGAAGTTCCTCCTCATTTCAGTCCTAAATGGCTTACCCCTTATCCTTAAACTATGACCCCTGGTTCTGGACTCCCCGGCCATCAGAAACATCCTTCCTGCATCTAGTCTGTCCAGACCTGACAGAATTTTATAGGCTTCGATGAGATCCCCTCTCAATCTTCTAAACTCCAGTGAGTATAAGCCCAATCGACACAATCTCTCCTCATACGTCATTCCTGCCATCCCAGGTATCAGCCTGGTGAATCTTCGCTGCACTCCCTCCATGGCAAGAACGTCCTTCCTCAGGTAAGGTGACCAAAACTGCACACAATACTCAAGGTGTGGTCTCACCAAGGCCCTGTACAACTGTAGCAAGACATCCTTGTTCCTGTACTCGAACCCTCTTGCTACGAAGGCCAACATACCATTTGCCTTCTTAACCGCCTGCTGCACCTGCATGCTTACCTTCAGCGACTGGTGCACAATAACACCCAGGTCTCTTTGCACTTCCCCTTCTCCCAATCTATTGCCATTCAAATAATAATCTGCCTTCCTGTTTTTGCCACCAAAGTGGATAACCTCACATTTATCCACATTATAGTGCATTTGCCATGTTTCTGCCCAATCACCCAACCTGTCCAAATCGTACTGGAGTTTCACGACATCCTCCTCACAGCTTACCCACCCACCCAGCTTTGTGTCGTCTGCAAATTTGGAGATATTACATCCAATTCCCTCGTCCAGATCATTAATATATATTGTGAACAGCTGGGGTCCTAGGACCGATCCTTGCGGTACCCCACTAGTCACTGCCTGCCACTCGGAAAACGACCCGTTTATTCCAACTCTTTGCTTTCTGTCCGCCAACCAGTTCTCTATCCAAGTCAATACCTTGCCCCCAATCCCATGTGCCTTAATTTTGCACGCTAATCTCTTATGCGGGACCTTACCGAAAGCCTTCTGAAAGTCCAAATATACCACATCCACTGGTTCTCCCTTATCTATTTTACCAGTTACATCCTCAAAAAATTCCAGTAGATTAGTCAAGCACGATTTACCTTTTGTAAATCCATGTTGACTTTGTCCGATCCTGTCGCTGCTTTCCAAGTGCTCTGCTATTACACCTTTTATAATGGACTCTAGCATTTTCCCCACTACTGATGTCAGGCTTACCGGTCTATAATTACCCGCTTTTTCTCTACCACCTTTTTTGAATAGTGGGGTAACATTAGCTACCCTCCAATCCATGGGTACTGTTCCAGAATCTATCGAGTTCTGGAAGATGACCAGCAATGCATCTACTATTTCTAGGGCCACTTCCTTAAGTACCCTGGGATGTCGATTATCAGGCCCTGGGGATTCATCGGCCTTCAGTCCCATCAATTTTCCTAACACCATTTCCCTACAAATACTGATTTCTTTCAGTTCCACCCTTTCATCAGACCCTATGTTCCCCGGCATCTCTGGGAGGTTATTTGTGTCCTCCTTTGTGAAGACAGAACCAAAATATGTATTTAGTTGGTCTGCCATTTCTTTGTTCCCCATTATAAATTCCCCTGATTCTGACTGCAAGGGACCTACGCTTGACTTCACCAATCTTTTTCTCTTCACATATCTATAAATGCTTTTACAGTCAGTTTTTATGTTCCCTGCAAGCTTACTCTCATATTCTATTTTCTCTTTCTTAATTAATCCCTTTGTCCTCCTTTGTTGAATCCTAAACTGCTCCCAATCCTCAGGATTATTGCTTTTTCTGGCCAATTTATATGTCCTCTCCTTGGATCTTATGCTATCCCTAATTTCCCTTGTTAGCCACGGTTGAGTCACCTTTTGTTTTATTTTTATGCCAAACTGGGATGAACAAATTCTGTAGCTCATCCATTCGGTCTTTGAATGTTTGCCATTGCCTATCCACCATCACCCCTTTGAGTGCCATTCCCCAATCAATCCTACCCAACTCGCTCCTCAGACCATCGTAGTTTCCTTTATTTAAATTGAGGACCCTAGTCTCTGAGTCAACTACTTTATTCTCCATCTTAATGAAGAATTCGATGATGTTATGATCGCTCCGACCCAAGGGGCCTCGTACAACAAGATTGCTAATTAATCCTTTGTCGTTACATAATACCCAGTCTAAGATGACCTGATCTCTGGTTGGTTCCTCGACATCAGCACGGTGGCATAATGGTTAGCACTGTTGCCTCACAGCACCAGGGACCCGGGTTCAAATCCGGCCTCGGGCGACTGTCTGTGTGGAGTTTGCACATTCTCCCCGTGTTTGCGTGGGTTTCCTCCGGGTGCTCCGGTTTCCTCCCACAGTCCAAAGATGTGCGGGTTAGGTTGATTGGCTATGATAAATTGACCCTTAGTGTTAGGGGGATTAAATACATGGAGTTACGGGGATAGGGTGGGATATGCGTTGGTGTAGGGGTTACGGGGATCGGGTGGGATATGCGTCGGTGCAGGCTCGATGGGCCGAAATGGCCTCGATCTGCACTGTGGTTTCTGTGATTTCTGTGATCTTGGTCCAGGAAACCATCCCGTAAACACTCCAGGAATTCCTCCTCCACAGTATTGTTACTAATTTGGTTGGCCCAATCTATATGTAGATTAAAGTCACCCATGATGACTGCTGTGCCCTTATTGCACGCTTCTTTAATTTCCCTTTCAATGCCATCCCCAACCTCCGCCTTACTGTTTGGAGGTCTATATACCACTCCCACTAACGTTTTTTCCCCTTAGTATTCCTCAATTCTACCCATACAGATTCCACATCATCAGAGCTAATATCCTTCATTACAATAGTGTTAATCCCTTCTTTAACCAGTAATGCTACCCCACCTCCCTTTCCTTTTTGCCTATCTTTCCTGAATATCGAATACCCCTGGATATTGAGTTCCCAGTCTTGGCCATCTTTGAGCCACGTTTCCGTAATCCCAACCAAATCATTTTTGTTTACCTCTATTTGCGCAGCCAATTCATCCACCTTATTACAAATGCTCCTCGCATTAAGACACAAAGCCTTCAGGCTTGTTTTTTTAACGCTCTTAGACCTATTAGAATTATTATTTACTGTGGCCATGTTTGATTTAAACCGTTGATTTCTCTGACTGCCACTTTTGTTTTTCTCCTTCCTATCTTTTGCTTTTATCCTTGTTTCCCGCCACCATCCTGCCCAAAACCCCGGCCCACGTAAGTTTCAGGGGCGGCGGGTACCCGCCCCACACTGGGACCTGCCGAAACCAGGCGGGAAGGGATTAGTGCCAATTATCTCCCTGTTAACAGGTACAGGAAACTTTGTGTTATCCGGAGGCTAAATGTCCAGCAAGCTCGAGCCACCGGCAAAAATCAGGAGCCGTTTTTTTTCTTTTCGTTGCTTTTTTTTTTTTCCCCAGTCAGGCACTGCAAGCTCTGTAGCTATAGCAACAGCTTCAGCTAGAGACGCTTGCAGCTGCAGCCGACTGTTTAGAAGCTGTTGCTAAGCAACAGTGTTTGTTGTCAGATACGGAGATGAAAACCTCCGTATGCTTCAACATTAGAGCTGGAGTGTCCGGCAGTTTTGAGGGAACGGCAACAGCTCAGTCCTGTCGGTGCCGGATAGCACAAAGTTTCCTGTAGTTAACAGGCAGTTTTTAGCCTAATCCCTATTTTGAGGGGTTTCGTGTGGGTTTCCCGACGGCTCCAAACCACGCCAGGTTGGAGCGGCGGGCCGTCGGGTTGAAGGAGTTGGAGGGGTCGCGATGTCGGCGCTCAGGTGAATGATGGGTGCATGAGTGTAAAGGTAAGTGTGTTTGGTGTGTCTAAACTGTGTAAAGAACTTTAACTTACCTTAACAGCCTTTCTTCCTGTAGCCGTCGGGAGCTGCATCACTCACCCGGCACTTAAAACTGAATGGCTGCGATCTGTGAAAAGTGACAGCCTTCAGCTTTGAGTGTCGGTGAGAGTTCTAAATGAGTCTGTGCAGAATGACACATGTCAGAACTCAGAGTGTCAGTGTTTCACAGCTTCAAACAGCTGTGAGACACTGATATTTCATCTGTCAAGATCTCTTGACAGATGAAATTGGAGTCTGTGACGTCACCTGTTGCCGGGTGGCCCTTAATTGGCCTGCTGAGCTCGCTGGGCGGGCTCAACAAGGTCAATCAAGGGACAATCACGCGGGTTGGCCGGACGTCTAAGTAGGCGGGTCAAAAACCTGAAAGGGGAAGTCCCGCCGCCTTCCCGACAGGTTCGGCAAAACCTACCCCTAGGGGAATCAAGGGATATGGAGATAGTGCAGGAAAGTGGAGTTGAGGTCGATGATCAGCCATGATCTTATTGAATGGCGGAGCAGGCTCGAGGGGCCGAATCGCCAACTCCTGCTCTTATTTCTTATGTTTTTTGTTCTGACAGTTTTTGACTGGGTGTTTCCGCCTGCGTTCAACCTGAATGGTCTGTCCATCATCACCCCTGTTTATTAGTAAATTGGTTTCAAGGTGGTGCAACTTGTTAGCAATACTTGACTGTTGTAGAATCACAGGACAGCGGAGCTTTTATAAAACTAACTTCAATTTGTCGCATGGTGACCATTTGCATTGGCGTCAATTTCAAAGTTGCCGGTTATAGTGTCATTCGCGCATCATTTCCTTTGGGCAGAGACAGCTGTGTTTACTCACTCCTGCCAACTCATGTGATTTGAAGAACTTTTTTTACTGGCCTAAATGTATTTTTTATTATTCAATCTGATACCCTCCAAAAAGCAATTCTTTCACCAATTAAGTTTAGCCTTTGTTACTTTACATTGTGCTCTGCAAATCCTAGCTGGCGTTTACTACATAATTAAAACAATGGGCTGTTTCTTTGATTAAGTTGTCTGCTGCAAACACTTAACGGCAGCTTTCGAGTCAGAAGTAGAAAGCTCTGGCAACACCCAGTCAGAGACTTTAAACATCCTTCAGGTGTCCTAATGACACATTCCTTACACCTGTCCTAATATTCTCTGCTGGCCCTTTGAGCTCAGCAGTGTTCTTTACACTTGCAATGCCATCTTATTAAAAGTCTTATTTTGGGTGCTCACCTGCCAGAACGCCTGTTAAACGTTATAGCGGACAAATCGCATATAGCAGGCTAATCGTATTGGCACGAACATTCCCCTTACAAGCGATGGGGACTGTATTTTAATTTGTCTATTGTATTACATTATTGCTTCCATTGAGGTTGATAGGATTCCACAAATAGAAATCGGCGGCATTTCAGCTAATTGTGCCTGATTTGCTTTCATACTTCAAAGAGCAAATATTGTAACATAGAAGATAGGAGTAGGTCATTCGGCCCCCTCGAGCCTGTTCCGCCATTTAATGAGATCATGGCTGATCATCCAAATTCAGTACCCCGTCCCTGCTTTCTCCCCATATCCCTTGATCCCTTTAGCTGTAAGAAATATATCTAACTCCTTCTTGAATATATTTAATAAGTTGGCCTCATCTGCCTCTGTGGTAGAGAATTCCACAGGTTCACCACTCTCTGGGTGAAGAAATTCCTCCTCATCTCTGTCCTAAATGGCCTACCCCTTATCCTTAGACTGTGAACATTGGTTCTGGACTCCCCCGCCATCGGGAACATCCTTCCTGCATCTAGTCTGTCAAGTCCTGTTAGAATTTTATAAGTTTCAATGAGATCCCCTCTCATTCTTCTAAACTCTAGTGAATATAAGCCTAATCGACACAATCTCTCTTCATACGTCATTCTGCCATCCCAGGTATCAGTCTGGTGAATCTTCGCTGTACTCCCTCCATGGCAAGAACATCCTTCCTCAGATAAGGCGACCAAAACTGCACACAATACTCAAGGTGTGGTCTCACCAAGGCCCTGTACAACTGCAGCAAGACATCCTTGCTCCTGTACTCAAATCCTCTCGCTATGAAGGCCAACATACCATTTGCCGCCTTAACCGCCTGCTGCACCTGCATGCTTACCTTCAGCGTCTGGTGCACAAGGACACCCAGGTCTCGTTGCACTTCCCCTTTTCCCAATCTATTGCCGTTCAGATAATAATCTGTCTTCCTGTTTTTGCCACCAAAGTGGATAACCTCGCATTTATCCACGTTATACTGCATCTACCATGCATCTGCCCAATCACCCAACCTGTCCAAATCATACTTGAGTTTCTCAGCATCCTCCTCACAGCACACACGCCCACCCAGCTTTGTGTCGTCTGCAAACTTGGAGATATTACATCTAGTTCCCTCGTCTAGATTATTAATATATATTGTGAATAGCTGGGGTCCTAGCACCAATCCCTGCGGTACCCCATTAGTCACTGCCTGCCACTCGGAAAAATACCCGTTTATTCCAAATCTTTGCTTCCTGTCTGCCAACCAGTTCTCTGTCCAAGTCAGTACCTTACCCCCAATCCCATGTGCTTTAACTTTGCACGCCAATCTCTTATGCGGGACCTTATCGAAAGCCTTCTGAAAGTCCAAATACATCACGTCCACTGGTTCTCCCTTATCTATTCTACCAGTTACATCCTCAAAAAATACCAGTAGATTAGTCAAGCATGATTTACCTTTTGTAAATCCATGTTGACTTTGTTCGATCCTGTCACTGTTTTCCAAGTGCTCTGCTATTACATCTTTTATAATGGACTCTAGCATTTTCCCCACTACCAATGTCTGGCTTATCGGTCTATAATTCCCCGTTTTCTCTCTACCACCTTTTTTAAATAGTGGGGTTACATTAGCTACCCTCCAATCCATAGGAACTATTCCAGAGTCTATAGAATTTTGGAAGATGACCAGCAATGCATCTACTATTTCTAGGGCCACTTCCTTAAGTACTCCAGGATGTAGATTATCAGGCCCTGGGGATTTATCGGCCTTTAATCCCGTCAATTTCCCTAACACCATTTCCCAACAAATACTGATCTCATTCAATTCCTCCCTCTCATTAGACCCTATGTTCCCCGACATCTCTGGGAGGTTATTTGTGTCCTCCTTTGTGAAGACAGAACCAAAGTATGTATTTAATTGGTCTGCCATTTCTTTGTTCCCCATTATAAATTCCTCCGATTGTGACTGAAAGGGACCTATGCTTGACTTCACCAATCTTGTTCTCTTCACATATCTATAGAAGATTTTACAGTCAGTTTTTATGTTCCCTGAAAGCTTACTCTCATTCTATTTCCCCCCTCTTAATTAATCCCTTTGTCCTCCTTTGCTGAATCTTAAACAGCTCCCAATTCTCAAGTTTGCTGGTTTTTCTGGCCAATTTATATGTCATCTCCTTGGATCTTATGCTATCCCTAATTTCCCTTGTTAGCCACGGTTGAGTCACCTTTTTTGTTTTATTTTTATGCCAAACAGGGATGAACAAATTCTGTAGTTCATCCATGCGATCTTTAAATGTTTGCCATTGCCTGTCCACCGTCAACCCTTTAAGTAATGTTCCCCAATCCATCCTAGCCAACTCGCGCCTCATACCATTGTCGTTTCCTTTATTTAAATGCAGGACCCGAGTCTCTGAGTCAACTACTTCACTCTCCATCTTAACGAAGAATTATCATCGCTCTTCCCCAAGGGGCCTCGCACAACAACATTGCTAATTAATACTTTCTCATTACATAATACCCAGTCTAAGATGGCCTGACCTCTAGTTGGTTCCTCGACATATTGGTCCAGGAAACCATCCTGTACGCTCTAGGAATTCCTCCTCCACAGTATTGTTACTAATTTGGTTAGCCCAATCTATATGTAGATTAAAGTCACGCATGATAACTGCTGTGCCCTTATTGCACGCGTTTCTAATTTCCCATTTAATGCCATCCCCAACCTCAGCATTACTGTTTGGGGGTCTGTATACAACTCCCACTAACGTTTTCTGCCCCTTGGTATTTCTCAGCTCTACCCATACAGATTCCACATCATCAGAGCTAATATCCTTCCTTATTATTGTGTTAATCTCCTCTTTAACCAGCAATGCTACCCCACCTCCTTTTCCTTTTTGCCTGTCCTTCCTGAATATTGAATACCCCTGGATGTTGAATTCCCAGCCTTGGTCACCCTGAAGCCATGTCTCCGTAATTCCAATTACATCATATCCGTTTACATCTATTTGCGCAGCTAATTCATCCACCTTATTACGAATGCTCCTCACATTAAGACACAAAGCCTTCAGGCTTGTTTTTTTAACACTCTTGGTCCTTTTAGAATTATTATTTACTGTAGCCCTGTTTGATTTACACCCTTGATTTCTCGGCCTTCCACTTTTGCTTTTCTCCTTCCTGACTTTTGTTATCCTTGCTTCCCTTTCCTCTGTCTCCCTGCACAGGTTCCCAACCCCTGCCATTTTAGTTTAAACCCTGCCCAACACTCTCCCTAGGACATCGGTCCCGGTCCTGCCCAGGTGCAAACCGTCCAGTTTGTACTGGTCCCACCTCCCCCAGTACCAGTTCCAACGTCCCAGGAATTTGAATCCCTCCCCCTTGCACCATTCCTCTAGCCACATATTCATCTGAAATATCCTTCTATTTCTACTCTGACTAGCACGTGGCACTGGTAGCAATCCTGAGATTACTACCTTTTGAGGTCCTATTTTTAAATTTACCTCCTAACTCCCTATATTCAGCTGTTAGGACCTATATCGTTGGTACCTATATGCACCACGACAACTAGTTGTTCACCCTCCCCCTCCAGATTGCCCTGCAGCCGCCCCGAGACATCCTTGACCCTTGCACCAGGGAGGCAACATACCATCCTGGAGTCTCGTTTGCGGCCACCGAAACGCCCATCTATTCCCCTTACAATAGAATCCCCTATCACTATAGCTCTCCCACTCTTTTTCTCCCGTCCTGTGCAGCAGAACCACCCATGGTGCCAGGAAGTTGGCTGCTGCTGCTTTCCCCCGATAAGCCATCTCCCTCAACAATATCCAAAGCGGTATATCTGTTTGAGAGGGGGATGGCCACAGGGGACCCCTGCACTACCTGCCTGCGCCTACTATGCCTGGTGATCACCCACTCCCTTCCTGCCTGTGCAGCCTTTACCTGCGGTGTGACCAACTCCCTAAACGTGCTATCCACGATGGTATGGAGTATAAGGATTAAGCTACCTATTGTCAAAACATAAGGTAGTGAATTAAAACCTGTGTGTGCGCAAAGATTAAGGGAGGAGAACATTCACCATTCTGTGGTCTACAATCTGACTGCATTACACTTCATTCCAGCTTTAAAGTCTTGATATTTTGTGCCATATGCTTCTTTTAACTCCCATCTATCAAGAGGTAAGTGGAGTTCGTGAATTAGTTCTAGAATAAAGGAAATCAATACAGAAAATGCTGGAAATACTCAGCACGTCAGGCAGCATCTGTGGAGAGAGAAACAGAGTTAACGTTTCAGGTCGATGACCCTTCGTCAGAACTGGAAAAAGCTGGAGATGGAACAGAAGCAAGTGCAGAGACAGGGAAAGCAGGGCGGGGAGGAAAGAACAAAAGGGAAGGTCTGTGATAGGATGGAAGGCAGGAGAGATTAAATGACAAAAGGGACGATGGTGCAAGGCAAAAGGAGATGGTAATTGGACAAGTAAAGAAACAAAAGATGGGTCTAGAGGAGGTGTAAATGGGAATAGTGTGGCAAAGCCACCAAGGGACTCCTGTATATGACTATATAACTGCCTTTAACAGAGTGCTACAGCACCTATGTTTGTTTACTGTTTGTAAATAACCCGTTCTCGGTAAGTTCCAGAACCAGCGCGATGACGTCATCACGTTGGTCACGTGACGTCCCGAACGGCGGGAAACGTGATGACGTCATGACATCAGGCTGGGAGGTTCCCAGGTCAGACCTCGTGAAGACAGCCTTAAGAAAAGACCTGTTGATTGTTTCTCCTGCATTCCATTGTTTGTTCTTTAGTTTACATTAAACTTTGTTTAATTATCGGACTGACTCGACCTCAGTATTTCAGCTAGGGATCTGACGATTCCTACAATAGAATCATTACCAACACTCGCTGTCTTTAAAAAAAAAAAAGGGAGCACAGGTTATGGTCTGAAATTGTTGGACTCGATGTTGAGTCCAGAAGGCTGTGAAATGCCTATTCGAAGGAGGAGGTGCTGTTCCTCGAGCTTACGTTGAGCTTCATCACAACCGTGTAGGTCAGAGTGGGAGTGGGGCGGAGAATTAAAGTGATAAGCAACGACTGACTGTGCCACCTTCCATACCAGTGTTTCTGATTCTCCAACTAGATTAAAGGACGTCTGGAAAGTGGATAGTTTGTATTTTTTTTTTAGTTTTCAATGTGATGGATTATCATTTTGTTGTGCGTACTGATGGTACACAGTTTAAGTGGGTCAGTCTGGAACGTGTTGTGTTTTCTGTCAGACTTCTGCTTCTGGATTTTTAAATAAAATGTTGTCCAACTCATTCCCCTGATACAAAGTTACACGTGTGTCTGCAGTACTGTACATTGAATAGACATGTTTCTGCTTGCCTTTTAAACCATTAAATAGGGTGATGTACAGTCCTGCTGTAAATGTCTACTCAATGAATGTAACCTATTACAAACACGAAAACATGTCAGAATGGCCTTCAAAGCTTGAAGTGCGCAGGCTTCCTGCAGGCTGGTCAATTACCCAGTACATGTCCAACGGCAGTGATCTGTTGAGTGTCAGCTGTCCCATTCAGGCTCGGTGCCTGTACACGCTGAGGGAAACAGGACTTTTAAAAATTTGCAATATCATTTCCAAACATTGTTGAACCCAGAAATGGCCTTTACACCGTGACAATTATTTGTATGTTACTGACTGGACTTGTTTGTGAAAGGTTTCCGTAGTGCTGCAATAAGAAAAGATGGCCAGAGTTTTGATCGAGGCTGTGGAATTGCTGTGTGACAGGTGCGGTGTCTCACTGATCAGCACTTCAGGCAATCTCAAAATACATACTGAGAACAGGACAGGCAAGAAACATGAGCCCAAATATCTCCAGCATTCTCTTCAAACTGGGGGGAGGTGGGGTTTGGAGTAAGATTCACATCGTCTATATACAGAGAACATCACAGCCTAGTGGATTCCTGTTCACACAGTTTCCAACTCTTTCACTAGAGCTCTTTTTGATATGTATTAATGAGCTGGACTTTGGTATAGAGGGCATCATCATTTCAAAATTTGCAGAACGACACAAAACTCGGAGGATAGTAACAGACTTCAGGAGGACATAGACAGACTGGTGAAATGCACAGACACATGGCTGATCAAGTTTAAAGCACAGAGAAACAGTTTCTCCTTATTTACTCTATTAAATCTCCTCTTAACCTTCTCTGCTCTAAGGAGAGTAACCCCAGTTTCTCCACATTTCTGAAGTCCCTCATCCCTGGTATCATTCTGGTGAATCTCCTCTGTACCCGCTCCAAACCTTTGACATCCTTCCTACAGTGGTGCCCAGAATTGGACGCAGTACTCCAGCTGGGGCCTAACCAGTGATTTATAAAGGTTTAGCATAACTTCCTTTTGTACTCGCTGCTTCTGTTTATAAAGCCATTTTCCTTTTTATCAGCCTTCTCAACTTGTTCTGCCACCTTCAAAAATTTGTGTATGTGAACCCCCTGGGCTCTCTGTTCCTGCACCCACTTTATATTTGCGCCGCCTCATTCTTCCTACTAAACTGCGTCACTTCACACTTAAATTTCACCTGCCATGTGTCTGCCCATTTTACCAGTCTATCTTTGTCCTTCTGAAGTCTGATATTATCCTTCTCACTGTTTACTACATTTTCAAGTTTCATGTTATCTGAAAACATTGAAATTATACCTCGTATACCCAAGTCCCAGTCATTTAATATGTATCAAAAAGAGCAGTGGTCCTAATACTGACCCCTGGGGGACACCACTGTATACCTCCCTCCAGTCTGATAAACAACCGTTCACCAACACTCTCTGCTTTCTGCCCCTTAGCCAATTTGTATCCACGCTGTCACTGCCCCTTTAATCCCATGTATGTGGTAATTTATCAAACCCCTTCCGAATGCCCTAGACACATCAACCACACTACCCTCATCAACCCTCTCCATTACTTCATCTAAGAACTCGATCCAGACTCTACTGACCTTAACAAATCCGTGCTGGCTGTCATTTATTAAGCCATATTTTACTAAGTGACAATTGTGTCCCAGATTATTGTGCCTCAAAGTTTCCCCACCACCAGCATTGGACTGACTGGCCTGCAGTTACTGGGTTTATCTCTCTACCTTTTTTTGAACAGGGGTGTCACATTTGCAATCCTCCAGTCCTCTGGCACCACCCCCATATCTAAGGAGGGTTCGAAGATTGTGGCCAGAGCCTCTGCTATTTCTACCCTTGCTTCCCTCAGCAACCCAGGAGGCATCCCATCTGGACCCAGTGACTTTTCTACTTTGATCTTGGATCTTTGTCCCCTCATTCTAGACCCTCAACCACTAGAAATAGTCAGTGTCCATCTACTCTTTCTATCCTTTTACAATTTTAAACGCCTCATTCAAATCACCCTTTAATCGCCTGTTCTAATGAAAACTGCCTCAATTTTAAGCCTTTCTGCATGTTTGTATTTCCTCAGACCAGACAGCATCCTAGTGAACCTGCGCTGTGCCCTCTCTACTGCCTCAATATCCTTCCTATAGTGTGCAGCCCAAAACTGCACACAGTACTCCAACTGTGGTCTGATCAAGGCTTTATTCAGATTCACCACTACTTCTGGGCTCTTGTATCCTGCACCTCTCGGCATAAAACCCCGTATTCCATTAGGTTTTTTATGGGCTTGTCCACTTGAGGTACTGCTTTTATAGTCTGGTGAACCTGACCCCCAAATCCACATCTGCTTCTCCACATAACCCAACCTTGCTCCATTTAAAGGCTAATTTGTTTTTTGACCCAATTCTGCTGCCTTATTTACTGACATTGACTTCCGTTTGCCACTATTTTGCCCTTTCTGCCACCTTCTTATCCCCCCACAGCCTCCTTTGCTCCCCCTATTTTAGCATTGTTTGCAATTTGTACTCCACTCCCTCTAGTTCTACATTCAAATCATTGATGTACGTACTGAATAGATCCTTCACTGTAAAACCACTTACTAACAGAGCACTGGGCTTGGTCTGCACTGGATGCAATTTAAACGTTGTCCACGTTCTTTGTTTTGAAGGACAGTGCTATGTTTCTAATGGTTTTGTTTTTTTTCTCTCCAGGCCTTCGCTATGACCAATCAAATCCTTGTAGAGCAGTCGCTGCTGGGCTGGAAGGAGGTGGAGTATGAGGTGGTGCGAGACACAGCTGATAACTGTGTCACTGTGTGTAACATGGAGAACTTTGACCCCTTGGGAATCCATACAGGTAAAACCGTCTGAGCAAATAAGCGGATATTCAATAATGCTGTGTTGGATTTGAGACTCCACTCCATGCCTGGACCTCAGACTGTGGAGCTCCCCTTGCATTCTCCTGTAAACCGGCCTAAACATTGCTCCCTGAGTTGTCCTGTTTCTTCATTCACTCTTTTTGCCCCTCACTGCTCTCCAGCATGCAGTGTGCAGTCTGTTTCCTTTTGGTCCTCTCCAATCTCCAAATATCTCTATGCTTCCAGCAACAGTAGGACTCAGACTTGTGTCATCTGTCCTTGTTACAGTCCTCTCTATCTGCACCCTGTTAAGATGGTGACTGGCAATTGATTGGCAGGAAAGGAATCTCAGAAAATTCACTCTGGAGGAGTGGGAGACCTAGCTTAAAGTTTTTCTACCTCCCTAACCCAAGGGGCACTGAGGCCAATTATGGAGACCCTGCCTGCTTCCCGGCTCCAATTAGCTAACACAGCACAGAGGAGCACATATACCTCAGACCTGCTACACTGTATGGCTTGGTACTACACAGGGTGATGTCCATTACCTGGGGTACTACACTGGGTGATGTCCGTTACCTCGGGTACTACACAGGGTGATGTCCATTACCTGGGGTACTACACTGGGTGATGTCCATTACCTGGGGTACTACACTGGGTGATGTCCGTTACCTCGGGTACTACACAGGGTGATGTCCGTTACCTCGGGTACTACACTGGGTGATGTCCATTACCTGGGGTGCTACACTGGGTGATGTCCATTACCTGGGGCGCTACACTGGGTGATGTCCATTACCTGGGGCGCTACACTGGGCGATGTCCATTACCTGGGGCGCTGCACGGGGTCGGGTGGTGGGATGTCCTGCACGGGGTCGGGTGGTGGGATGTCCTGCACGGGGTCGGGTGGTGGGATGTCCTGCACGGGGTCGGGTGGTGGGATGTCCTGCACGGGGTCGGGTGGTGGGATGTCCTGCACGGGGTCGGGTGGTGGGATGTCCTGCACGGGGTCGGGTGGTGGGATGTCCTGCACGGGGTCGGGTGGTGGGATGTCCTGCACGGGGTCGGGTGGTGGGATGTCCTGCACGGGGTCGGGTGGTGGGATGTCCTGCACGGGGTCGGGTGGTGGGATGTCCTGCACGGGGTCGGGTGGTGGGATGTCCTGCACTGGGTCGGGTGGTGGGATGTCCTGCACGGGGTCGGGTGGTGTCCTTTACCTGCTTGGCCATCAGGGAAGTCCTGCTTTGTTTTGAAGTGTTACTTGTTTCATTAAGCTGCAGAACTGTGACTCGACACTGGTCACTGTCGGACTGTAACACTGACAATGAGGCAAGTTAAAATAAGGCAGATGGAAGCTGCCAGTTCTGCTGCTCCGTTGCAGTGTGGTGATGTTGCCCAGCTGCCTCCAGTCTCTAGCCCAGGCACAGTGGATACAATGAGGGATGTGATAGACTCTGTGTGTAAACTACTCCACCTGACCCAGATCGGAGATGGTAGGGGTTGAAAAGCTCAAGTATCAATTGGAAACTAAAACTAAAGTTTTAACTGTCCCCTCGTGGCCCCATTGTTAAATGCAGTCCTGATCCACACAGACACAGCGGTGCTGTAATAATGACACTAATTTAGTGCCTGTTATGAAAACAGGAAATGCTGGAGATACTCAGCAGGTCAGGCAGCATCTGTGGAGAGAGAAACCGAGTTTATGTTTCAGGTCAATGACCTTTCGTCAGAACTGGAAAAAGTTAGAGATGTAACAGGTTTTAAGCAAGTGCAGAGGCAGGGAAAGTGGGGAGGGGAGGAAAGAACAAGAGTATTTCCAGCATTTTCTGTTTTTATTTCAGATTTCCAGCATCCACAGTATTTTACTTTTGTATTAAAAGCCTGTTACTTCATTCTGGTGCCATCTTTAACCAGATCAAATCGCTGCCAGACTGAAGCACAGTCCCCCTTTGGGAGGGTGAGTTTTGCAACTGGTCTCTGAAACTGAGTTCACATTGTAGACTCGACCCGGACATGCAAGTGCAAAGGTTTTTTTTAAATGGAGAAGCCAAGGTGCATAGTGCAGAACCACACCCAGATTGAAGAGTGGGAGAGAAGACTAGGTGAATGAGGAAAGTCATGATGAGGCGACACCAAGCTTGGGGTTTAAAGGCATGAAGATTCGATGAGGACGACTGAGGGAAGTGAGGAGTTCTATGGGAAGGAATGAACGAGAGTGGCTGTGTCTGTGCGACCGGGTAAAATAAATCTGCGGTTTCAGACACTGTTCACAAGTGTTTTTTGACCTTGGAGCCTGTGGTTTTCATTCTATGTCTCCTGTGCCTTGTGTTTTTAGGTGACTCGGTGGTTGTAGCTCCGAGCCAGACCCTGTCCAATGAGGAGTACCACATGCTGCGTGAAACTGCTATCAAGGTGGTGCGTCATTTGGAGATTGTGGGAGAGTGCAATATTCAGTACGCCCTGCACCCCTTGTCCCTGGAGTACTGCATCATCGAGGTCAACGCCCGGCTGTCCCGCAGCTCAGCACTGGCCTCCAAGGCTACTGGGTAAGGCGAGGGCAGGGGGTGATTTAACATAAATACACCGTCATCGGCACAGTTAAAAAGACAAACTGTGCAGATGGCTACCGGCAATCTGAAGTAGGAATAGTAGATGCCAGAATAGGGAGGGGTCCATCTACATAGTATTACATCGTACATAGTATTTACAGCACAGAAACAGGCCCACTGGTCCATGCTGGTGTTTATGCTCCACACAAGCCTCCTCCCACCCTTCATCTAACCCCATCAACATATCATTCTATTCCTTTCTCCCTCATGTGTTTATCTAGCTTCCCCTTGAATGCATCTCTGCTATTCGCCTCAATCACTCCCTTGGTAGCGAGTTCCACATTCTAACCACCCTGGGTAAAGAAGTTCTCTTGGATTCCCTGTTTGATTTATTAGTGACTTATGGCCCCTAGTTCTGGCCTCCATCACAAGTGGAAACATCTCTGTCTACCTTTTCCTAATCTTAAAGATCACTATCATGTCACCCCTCAGTCTTTTCTTTTCTAGAGAAAAGAGCCCCCAGCCTGTTCAGTCTTTCCTGATGGGTATAACCTCTCAGTTCTGGTATCATTCTAGTAAATCTTTTTTGCACCTTCTCCAGTGCCTTTTTACAATATGGAGACTAGAATTGTTCACAATACTTCAAGTGAAGTCTAGCCAAGGTTCTGTACAACTTCAACATAACTTCTCTGCTTTTCAATTCTATCCCTCTAGAAATGAACCCCAGTGCTTGGTTTGCCTTTTTTATGACCTTATTAACCTGCGTCGCTTCATTTAGTGATTTGTGTATCTACCCCCAGATCCCTCTGCTCCTCTCACCCATTTAGACACCTGTTTCCCAAGGAGTATGTTGCCTCCTTATTCTTGTAAATGATATTGTAAATGAAAATAAGCAAATAGCGGGCATGTTGAATAATTACTTTGCGTCAGTATTTACAGTAGAGGAAGAATAGCATGCCGGACATTCCAAGGAAACTAATATTGAATCAGGGATGGGAATGTGCCAAAATTAATATAAGCAAAATAACAGTAATGAAGAAAATAATGGCACTAAAGAGTGACAAATCCCCAGGACCAGATGGTTTTCATCCCAGGGTTTTGAAGGAAGTAGGTGAGCACATTGTGATGACCTAACTATAATCTTCCAAAATTCTCACGATTCAGGAACCATTCCTTCGATTGGAAAATTGCGCATGTCACTCTGCTATTTAAGAAAGGTGAGAGGGAAACCAGGGAATTATCGACCAGATAGTCTAACATCTGTTGTTGAGAAATTACTAGAGTCTATAATTAAGGATAGAGTAACTGAACACCTTGAACATTTTCAGCTGATGAGAGAGGGATTTGTGAAAGGTAGGTCATGCCTGACAAACCTGATTGAATTTTTTGAGGAGGTGACTAAAGTAGTGGACAGGGGAATGTCTATGGATGTTAATTATATGGACTTCCAGAAGGCATTTGATGAAGTCCCTTATAAGATTCTGCTCGCTAAAGTTGAAGCTCATGGAATTGAAGGCAAATTATTGACCTGGTTTGGAAATTGGCTGAGCGGCAGGAGACAATGAGTATAGGGATAATGTGTAGGTACTCAAATTGGCAGGATGTGACTAGCGATGTCCCGTAAGGATTTGTGTTGGCGCCTCAACTATTCACAGTATTTATTAATGATTTAGATGATGGGATAGAGAGCACATATCCAAGTTTGCCGATGACGCAAAGATAGGTGGCATTGTAAGCAGTGTAGATGGAATCATAAAATTACAAATTACAATAAATATGGTGAATAGTTGATCCTGAGAGACCCCACTAGTCACATCCTGCCAATTTGAGTACCTGCCTGTTATCCCTACTCTCTGTCTTCTGCCATTCAGCCAATTTCCTAACCAGGTCAATAAAATTACAAAGAGATATTAATAGATTAAGTGAATAGGCAAAACTGTGGCAAATGGATTTCAATGTAGGCAAATATGAGGTCATCCATTTTGGACCTACGAAGGATAGAACATAGTACTTTCTAAATGGTGAGAAGCTAAAAACAGTGGTGGTCCAGAGAAACTTGGGGGTCCAGGTACATAGATCATTAAAATGTCATGGACAGGTACAGTAAATAATCAAAAAGGCTAATGGAATGCTGGGCTTTATACCTAGAGGACTAGAATATAAGGGGGTAGAAGTTATGTTGCAGCTATACAAAACCCTAGTTAAACCACAACTGGACTACAGGGTTCAATTCTGGGCACCAAACCTTTTAGGAGGGATATATTGGCCTTGGAGGGAGTGCAGCGTAGGCTTACCAGGATTATACCTGGACTCCCAAGGGTTAAATTCTGAAGGGAGATTTCACAAACTAGGATTGTATTCTCTGGAATTTAGAAGATTAAGGGGTGATTTGATAGAAGTTTTCAAGATATTAAGAGGAACAGATAGGATAGATAGAGAGATACTATTTCTGCTGGTTGGGGAGTCTAGGACTAGGGGACATAGCCTAAAAATTAGAGCCAGATCTTTCAGGAGTGAAGTTAGGAAACACTTCTACACACAATCGGTGGAATAAGTTTGGAACTCTTCTGCAAATAGCAGTTGATGCTAAGTCAATTGTTAATTTTACATCTGAGATTGATGAATTTTTGATAACCAAAGGTATTAAGGGATATGGGGCAAAGGTGGGTGTATGGACTTTGGTCACAGATCAGCCATGATCTCATTGAATGGTGGAACAGACTCGAGGGACTAAATGGCCGACTCCTGTTCTTGTGTTTTTTATACCAAAATGTATAATCTCACACTTGCATATATTGAAGTTCATTTGCCAATTACACAGCCATTCTGCAAGTTTATTAATGTCTTCCTGTATTTGTCGCAGTCCTCCTCTGTAGTAACTACACCACCCCCGCCCCCAATTTGGTGTCGTTCGCAAATTTTGAAATTGTACTTCCAATTCCCAAGTCCAAATCGTTTATGTAAATGGTGAACAACAGTAATCCCAGCACCGATCCTTGTGGAACACCACTTCCCACCATTTGCCAACCTGAGTAACTACCTTTTAACCCCATCTCTCTTTTCTATTTTGTAGCCAGCGTGCTACTTTTCCCGAGTCCACATGCTCTGACCTTCATCATGAGTCTACTATGTGGTAACTTATTGAAGGTGTTTCAGAAATTTAAATATACTACATCACCTTTATTTAACCTTTCTGTTACTTTTTTAAAGAAGTCAATAAAGTTGGTTAAGTGTGACCTCTTTTGAAATTCATGCTGAATACTATTCATTATATTTCTATTACATCATTCATCATTTTTCTATTACAACTTTGAGCAAGGATTCCATGATCTTTCCTACCACCAATGTTAAGCTAATTGGTCTATAGTTTCCTGGACTTATTCGATCTCCCTTTCTAAATATCAGAATCACATTAGCTGTCTGCCTGTCCTCTGGCACTATTCCCTTTTCTAATAAATAAATTATATATATTTAATAGTGCTTCCACTATCTCTTCCCTAACTTTTAACATGCTTAGATGAAATCCATCCTGACCAGCTGTTTTATCCTCTCTAAGTTTGATTAGTTTATTAATTATCTCCTCCCTTTCTATCTTAAATGTCTTTATATCCTTGCTGATCTCTACTTCTAATGTCATGTCCACCATGTTAGTCTCCCTGCTAAATACCGAGGGAAAGTAATTATTTAATATTTCTGCCATTTTGCTGCCATTACCTGTTAGTTTATTGTGTGTATCCCTTAGTGGCCCTGTCCCTATCCTGACTTTTATTCTGTTATCTATGTATCTGTAGCATACTTCACTATTTCTTTATATATATTCCGTGATAATTTAATTTAGTTTCTCCTTCCTAATTTAAAAAAAAACTTCTTTCCTAACCTTTTTGTATTCCCTTTTGTCATCCCCCTTCTTTGTTGTCTATGCACTTAGTGTGTGCCTTTTTCTTTAGTTTTAATTTTGCCCTTATTTATTCACCATGCTGTGTCATTACTGGCTAGTTTGTTCTTGCTTTTTAGTGGGATATATTTCTCCTGGACACTATTGATCACTGTTTTAAATGCTTCCCCCTGCTATTCTAATTTTTGGTCTGTCAGTAATTTTTTCCAGTTTATTTTCCCTAGTTCCATTATCATCCTCTTAAAATCAATGTTTTTCCAATGTATTACTTTGGTCTTTGTCTTACTTATGTCCTTCGCAATCTTTATCTTAAACCTTATTGTTGTGATCGCTATTGCCTAGATGTTCCCCTATGCTTACTTCTCATATTTGCTCTGGTTTATTTCCCAATACTAGATCCAGCAGTGCTCCCTCTCTTGGGCTTTTTACTTACTGGGTAAGAACGGAGTCCTGCACACATCATAAAAGCTCCATTCCCTGTACCCCTCTTGCTAACTCTGCCTGCCAGTTTATTTGGGGTAGTTAAAATCGCCCATGATTATTATTTGATGTCCTTTACTCATTTCCCATATTTGCTTACACATTTCTTCCTCCACCTCCTTTCCACTATTATGTGGTTTGTAGTATACCCCTATTAGTGTGATTGATCCCTTCTCTTTTATTTCAAGCCATATGGATTTTGTTTCTAACCTTCTGTTAGTTATGTCCATTTGTCTACTGCCATGATGTTACCTCTATTTAGTACAGCTACCCGAGAGAAACCATGTCAATGTTTTAGGGCACGCTTTGTCTAAAGTTTCCCTTGGGGTGAAGGGTCCTTGTTGAAGATACTCATCTGTGGTGTTGCTCAATGTCTTACCTTTGGCTGGTATTTACTGCAGTCCTGATTTAACCTCTGGCTATCAGTCGCAGGATCCAGTCACAGTTATCAGGGACATTGGGTGCATTTAAAATAAAAAGTTCTGTGGGTAGTTGTGGTAAACCACTAATCTGCCTGTACAGAACATGTCTGGGCATGCCTCAGCTGGCTCCGCCCCTGGCTCCACCCCTAAGCCCAGGTATAAGGTGATTGACCTCCAGTCCCCCTGGCTTTAAGGATCGGTCTACCAGCAGAGGCATGCTCGTATTCTTTTGTTAATAAAAGCCTACTTGTTATAAGTTTAACTCTTAGTCTTCTGGAGTTATTGATGGCGCATCAGTAGTTTAGTCTTGGATGTGTGCCAGCTAGAAACTGTGTTCAGAGCGGCTTATCGGTCAGCCTTCCAGCTGGCAGGTAGGACACTTTTCATCCCATCAGTGTGGCCAACATTTCATCTTGGGACCTGGAGCCAAAATAATCCAATGCGAATCCTGTTTCCACAAATGTATTCCATTATATAATGAGGTCCCATGGAAGGAATCTAAGTTTGTAATTCAGTACTGTGGGGGGGGCTAACAGTCCCGAGGGCTGTACTCCGCATATTCAGAAATCGTGCTGTATACTTCCGCTTCACGACATCTGACCCACTGTTTGAGTGACGCGTGTAATATCAGCAGCCACAGCCTTCATTACATTCCTGTCCAGCTTGCCCATCCTTTGCACACATGGCTTCTCATACACACACATTTAATACACATCAACCCAACATCCCCCTCCCTTCCTGGCCCCCACCCCCGCACTGTCGGCCCTCTCGTCTTCCCCCAGGCCTCCCTCTCTCGGGCCCTTCTCTTCTTCCCCCAGGCCCTCCCCCTCTGTCGGGCCCTTGCTCGCTCCGGTTATAGTCTCATGTTATCACCCCTGATCCTGATGCCAACAGACGTTTGTTTTCCAGCTGAGTGGGGGCCCTGGGAGATTCTTCCTCTTCCCAAGCCATGGGCAATGAGGGTGACTGTAGCTCATCAATTGCTGCCTCTATTGAGGTTGGCTAACTGGACAAGGGCGAGGGCTCTGTATCGCAACTTTGCTGTTAAATGGAGTGATGCCTGGAGCTTGTGCTGATTCTGGATGAGGCAATGATATTCTCCTGTTATGCCCAAGGTAGCTAATGTAGAGCGTCTAACTTTATAAAATCAGTCTGTTTCTAACTATAACCATTAATCCACTGTGGGACTTATCCGAGATGTACAGTCAATAGATGTGACAGATGCTGAACC
This sequence comes from Somniosus microcephalus, assembly GCF_052327205.1. NCBI lineage: Eukaryota > Metazoa > Chordata > Chondrichthyes > Squaliformes > Somniosidae > Somniosus > Somniosus microcephalus. The sequence goes on along the minus strand of NW_028225644.1, from coordinate 147,338 downwards.
CCTCCACAGGCACTGGGGGCTGGCACTTTCCCCCGCTACCCCCTTGAAAGCAAGCAATGTTGCTGGGGTACCGGCACACACAACCCAGCAGCCCTCAATCACCATTCTTTGTATGAGCCTCGATGGTGAAGGTTGGCAGACTATTCAACTGTAGAGAGTAACAGAGACTGAGTGGCTGATCGATTCCCCCTGTGCTGGACCCGGCCAGGCCCGCTGACCTCTTGGGGCCATTTGGCAGCTCTAGTATTTTCTTAATCCATTTTTGCCAATGCAAAAGAACAAACTGCTGACCTCTCGGCAGTGACTGCAGGAAGCAGGAGGTGTGGTGCTGGAATCTGCACTTTGATACATATATAGGCCAGAGTGCCTCTGTGTGCATCCGTCTGAGTATCTGGGACAGCCTCATGGCTGGGAAAGAAAGATCCTTTCCCCCTATTTGCGATTACAAATCATTCATTCTTTGTCTCTGTTAATTTGTTGCTCTCCCTCTCCCTCCAGCTACCCATTGGCCTTCGTGGCTGCCAAGCTGGCCCTGGGAATCCCCCTGCCCGACATCAGGAATGCAGTTTCGGGGAAGACCACTGCGTGCTTTGAACCCAGTCTGGATTATATTGTGACCAAGATTCCACGGTGGGATCTAGACCGTTTCCATGGAGCTTCCCGAGAGATTGGCAGCTCAATGAAGAGTGTTGGGGAGGTGAGTGGGCAGGGCTCTAAATGTAACTCCTCGGCCGGTTCCTACACACATGCATTTGATGCCTCCCATTTTCCTGCGGCCTTTGTGTAGGAGGAGCCTGCACTTCCATCTCCAGCCCCCTCCCAGGACTGAGGAGCTAACATTTACTTTGTAGTTAAGACACGGTCGCGCTAACAAACCAGAAATTTATTGGGTGACTATACATTTTGTTTAGACTCCCCTGGCTGGGGAGTCTAGAACCAGGGGTCACAGTCTCAGAATAAGGGGTCAGCCATTTAGGACTGTGATGAGGAGAAATTTCTTCACTCAGGGTGGTGAATCTTTGGAATTCTCAACGACTGAGCATCCATTGCCTTCTGGGGTTGAGTATATTCAAGATAGAGATCGATAGATTTTTGAATATTAAGGGAATCGAGGGATATTGAGATAGTGGAGATGAAGTAGAAGATTGGCCATGATCTTATTGAATGGCGGAGCAGGCTCGAAGGGCCAAATGGCCTACTCCTGCTCCTATTTCTTATGTTCTTACAGTTTTATATAAATCCTGCAGACCTTTTATGTTTATATTTAAAAAAGAATTCTGCAGAGTTTGCGATTTGCCAGATTTCTGAAAATCTCCCTGATTTGAGGCCTGTGCACTGGACATTGGTGACGGTAACCGGGATCCAGTTTGTGGGTCAGATAATGGTGGTCGGCCTGTGTATCGATCAATTTACTGCTCACCACCCTCAAGAACCTCTGAAGAGGCTGCCCTGGTTTCAATGAGTGAGCACATCTCCAGGCTCGGGATCTCGATCAGCATTGAGTAGAAAGACGAAGCCCTTTGCTTCAGCCTATCGCTGTATTTGGAAAGACTTGGTCTGATGCTGGATCCGATTGGTTTGGTTGCATTCCTCTAAGCCACATGTTTGTGTTGCCCAGGTGATGGCTATCGGCCGCACGTTTGAAGAGAGTTTCCAGAAGGCCCTGAGAATGTGTCACCCGTCTGTGGAAGGCTTTGTGGCTCGTCTCCCAATGAAGAAATCGTGGTCTGATGATTTTGATCTGCAGAAAGATCTGGCTGTTCCTTCTATCCACCGGATCTACTCCTTGGCAAAGGTAATGACCTGTTACTGAAACGCAGCCACTGGTTGGTCTGGGGGGGCTCTGCCCCACTCTTTTCTGGAGAGATGTTGCCAGTTTTCCTTTTTGTCCTCCATTACCGAGTTATGGTGCCTCAAAAGTCAGGTGGTGGTAATTTGGCAACTTGGTGCCCCCAGGAGAGCCCCAGCTGTCCGAGGTGCACTGCTCCCGAGGAATGACAATTCTCAGGAGTGCCGGCCTGAATATTTACAGCTGGTCAAGCACGGAGCCGGAATGTTACATTATCTTAAAATTAGAGCCAGGCCGTTCAGGGGTGATGTCAGGAAGCACTTCTTCACACAAAGGGTAGTGGAAATCTAGAACTCTCTCCCCCAAAAAGCTGTTGAGGTTGGGGGTTAATTGAAAATTTTTGTTATGCAAGAGCATTAAAGGTTACACAACCAAGATGGGTAGATGGAGTTAAGTTGCAGATCAGCCATGATCCAATTAAATGGTGGAACAGGCTGGAGGGGCTGAATGGCCTCCTCCTGATCCTATTAACGGTTGAGGCTATGGGATTTCCTGGGGAAGTCTGGGTCTAGATTTGCTTCACTGTCCTTCGAGTGTGTGTGTGTGTGTGTGTGTGTGTGTGTGTGTGTGTGTGTGTGTGTGTGTGTGTGTCGTGTGTGTGTCGTGTGTGTGTCGTGTGTGTGTCGTGTTCTGATGCAGGTGTTGTAGAAAACCAGCTTTAAACACACTTCCTTTCACCACCAGTCGTCTACCTGTACCTCCCCTTCCTGTAGTGTCACCTTGCGCCCCATGTTACTCTGCAGTGGCACTACATCACTGCTCACCACACTCCACACTGGTGACCGCAGAGGTCAGCTTCTGTCCGTAGAGCTCGTATAGAAGCTTTCACATTGCACTGTAGCTAAGGCGATCTCAGTGGCTATATTCAGCTCCACTGTGCTGCCATATCCTGTTGCAACCTATTCTGGTTGGGATGGCATCATTCTGATCCACCTCCCGCAACTTTGGCTATGCTGCCGAACTTTTTCTCCGTGTGTGCTGGCCAGGCTGACGTTGCTGGTGTGCTCTGTAGCCATCCTATATAACCTTCCATGCTGCAAGATGGGTTATTGCTGGGTTTGTGATTTGCCTGAATGAAGAAGCCTGGGTTTCTGCATGAATGATCTCTGTGAAGAATGGATTCATTGTGTTGGGACTGTTAAGTAAGCTATCTATATTCCAAACAAAACTAGCAGTCTCTCGCTGCATTTTTACAGCAGCATAGTTTTTGACTTTCCCAGCCAGCAAGCATTGCAGACCTACCGTGTTTTCCCCCTCTGTCCTCTTTTTTCCTTAAGGTGTTGATAGATTTATTAATTATCAGTGTTAAAAATCTTATCCCCAGATTTCACTAGACTTCTGCTGTAACGGACAGGAGTCCGACAGAAGCTTCCGGATAAAGGCCAGGTCCTGGTTGTGCCATCTCCTGCTAACTGCAGGATTTCTGGTCAGGGTTGGAACCAGGGGTGGGGAGACCCAGTGTATTGCTGGAGGTTGATACGCCAACAGGGCTGAGGACTATTCCCGCTCCACAATAGTGTATGTTTTTAAAAAGAAGTTCAAACTTGCCGTTGTGTTGGCAGTCCCCAGCGGCCCTGTCAAGGAACACCTATTCTCCAGCCAAGCACCTGAAGAAACTGACCACAGCCTGCATGGCACCTGCTGAGGTCATGCACAATCCAATTTTGCAAAAGGGGCCAGAAAAGGGTGTTGGGTTCTTTGTATTTGCAAAGAGGGGCCTAACGCTTGCTTCCGATGCACACCCTGGCGCCTGCAGATCAGCCTTTACCAATATGGCCGCCTGGAATGAGCAGGCACACTCCGCCTGCCATATTGGACCTTGAGTCCCATTTTACACCTGTAAAAACAGTGCATTGCATTGCGATTTCTAGGCTAATACATTTAGGAGGGATAGAAAAAATACAAAAAGGAGGCAGGGTGGCAATATTGGTTAGAGAGAATACAGGCAGTGCAGAGGGTTAATGGAAAAGGAGACAGTCAATATGGTTGGAACTCGGAAGATAATAAAAGGGCTTGTTACATTAGTAAGGGTGTATTGCAGACCTCTAGTGTGAGAAGAAAATGGAAAAGGAAATCTGCAGTCAGAGGTGAGTAGGAATAACAAAATCATTATTCTGAGAGATTTTAATTATCCACTTCTTGATTGGGGCAGCGAAGGAGTAACTAGAATGAAGATGGTGGAATTCCTAAAATGTGTCTAGGACTCCTTTCTCGAGCAGTTTTTTGGTTGGCCTACAAAGGGTGGAGGTGTTACTAGATCTGGTTATGTGTAATGAAACAGATCAAGCAAATGAGCAAAATGTGGATGAGGACCTTGGGAGCAGTGACCACAATATGATGGGGTTTAAGATTCAACGAGAAAGGAAAAAAGTCAGTCCAAAAACTAGAAAATCAGGGTGGGTTAGGGCAGATGAGTGGATTGAGCTTGGCGAGGTGGGAGGAGAAATTAGAACACAGGACAGTAGAGCAAGTGGGATGGTTAATTTTTTTGTTGGAAAAAGAGATTGCAGAGGCACAGAATAAGTATATGTAGTGTCCGTGTGTAGATAAAGACACTGAAGACAGGAGTTGGTTCATAGGTATTTACTAAGCAAGTCTGGGGGGGGGGTTCTAAAGGATATACACAATACACAGGCTTATATAGCCCAAGTGGCAATTACCGGCATTACGCACACCTGGGGCTCTTAAAGGCACATACACCACAATTGCTCTTAAAGGCACATACACCACAATTCCTCCCCTTCTAGCTAAATAGTACATCATATTTTAAGTAATTATTAATTACATGTTATATGCAAAATAATATACATTGCTGTATTAATTAATTATAAGTTAGTCTCTCAGGAGGCTTCCTGACTCGGTCCGGATAACGCCTCGGGGGTGTAGTAGTTTCTGGTGGTGTAGTAGGTTCTTCTGGCAAGGCTGATTCGGCTTGAATGCCAGTGTCGGGTTCCAGTCTCACCGGATCGGAGGTAGATATGGGTATCTCTACTTCATCGTTAGATGTATAGAGTGGTGGTGTAGGTTGTCCCTTTTCGGATGATTTGATGATTTGGTCAGCATGGCGCCTTATTATGCTTTCTCTGATGTCCACGGTATACATCAGTGGTCCTAGTCGTGTGCAGATAGTTCCAGGCCGCCATTTCTCGGTACGGTAGTCCCGGGCCAAAACCGGTTGGCCTATCTGGAAGGCCCTAGTTGGCCTTTCATTCATACCATGAAACTGCCGGTCCTCCACGTCCCTTCGGATGTTGGGCTTGACCAAATCCAGCCGGCATCTTAGGTTTCTATTGTAGAACATCATGGCGGGAGTTTGGTTGGTAACCATGTGTGTTGCATTCCTATATGCAAATAAGAACTTATCCACCTTGTGCTGAAGTTTTATGTCTTCATTACCCATGGCCTTTACGGCCTTCTTGAAGGTCTGGACAAACCTTTCAGCCAATCCATTGGTGGCGGGATGGTATGGGGCGGACGTGTAGTGCTTTACCCCATTGTTCAAGAACTTTCTGAATTCTTCGGACACAAATTGCGGTCCATTATCAGAACATATCTGTTCCGGCAGCCCATTCCTGGCAAATATGGTCCTTAATACTGTGATGGTTTTTTCCGTGGTGGTGGAGGACATCTTTATTACCTCCGGCCACTTGGAGTGTGCATCAACTGCGATTAAGAACATTGAGTCCATAAATGGACCAGCAAAGTCGATGTGTACCCTTTGCCAGGGAAATGAGGGCCACTCCCATGGATGTAGAGGGGCCTGTGGCGGAGCATTTTGGACCTTCTGGCATCCTAGGCAGCTCTTGGTCATGTCTTCGATGTCTCCATCGATACCTGGCCACCATACAAACGCTCTAGCTAGGTTCTTCATTTTCACCCCACCCAGATGCCCCTCGTGAAGCTCCTTTAGTACTTTATCCTGGAGTTTGGGTGGAATCACCACTCTGGATCCACACATCAAGGTTCCTCGGCACACTGACAGTTGTTCTCTTCTTTGCGAGAATGCTGGCAACAGTGGTTCCATTGAAAAAAGCAGGATACCAATAGTAGTTTCTGGATGCTAGAGGTTAGAAACAAATTAGAGTTGAAGAGCGCCTATGAGGAGTATAAGAATAATATTTGAAAAAAGTAAAGGAGAATGTGAGGAAATTAGAGGTAGGTTAAGAGGTTGGAAAGCTGTACGAGGAAAATCATCAAAAGGAAGAGTATAGTATTTTACAGGTGTATCAGTAAAAGAGAATTGCTGAGTGAGGTGGGACACCGCAAGAGGAGGGCTGTCCATTTATAGATGATGATCAGTAAATGGCGGAGTTATTTCAGCAATTCGCATTGATCTTCACTGAAGATCGTCTGGTGAATAAACACCGGCATGGACCTGTTGGGCCGAATGGCCTGTTTCTCTGCTATAGATACTATGTAAGAGCAGGATATCGAAGAGGAGGTGGATCCTGAAGTGATTGAGAGATTTGATAAACGATATTCTGATTTACTAAAAGGAAGATAAGTTAGTTTGGCTAAAGGAAGACCAAACACCAGGGTGAGATTGGATCTGTCCGAGGATCATGAGGGAGGGAATTGCAGAGGCCCCAGAGGTTCTACTGAGTGTGGGTGTGAGCTGGAGGACTGGCGCGTGATCGATGTAGGAGCAATTTAAAAAAAGGGAGACAAAGCTAACCCAGAGAATCGCAGGCCAGTTAGTTAAACATTGGTGGTGGGGAAAATTTTTGTCTTTAAGGATGAAATTAGCCCATATGTGGATGAAATTAGCCCATATGTGGATGAAATTAGCCCATATGTAGATAAGAGAAGGTTAGAAGTAGCCAGCACAGCTCCTGGGTGTACAACCAGATTAGAATATTTAGTTGAAGAAACTATAAATTTAAGATGTTCTTCAATTACTGGCTACAGAATAAATTTGGGACCTCATCGAACCTGGTGAGACAACAGTGGCTTCACGCCGGGGAGAGGCCGGTCCCTGCTCCCTGAGTGAACAGCGATTCACTGGTCCGTTGACCTGCTGAGACACCAGCGAGTTCACGCCGGGGAGAGGCCGGTCCCTGCTCCCTGAGTGAACAGCGATTCACTGGTCCGTTGACCTGCTGAGACACCAGCGAGTTCACACCGGGGAGAGGCCGGTCCCCTGCTCCCCGAGTGAACACCGATTCACCGATCCGGCTGAGACACCAACGAGTTCACACTTCACTGCACTGGTCCGATTCTGCTATTAATCACGTCCAGGACTAATCCATGTTAATTATGGTAATTGGGGAGGAGTTTGTTGATGCTGATAACCCGAATAACTAGGCTGAATGGCGATGAGGATGAATTTCTTCTCTGAGGGTCATGAATCTTTGGAATTCTCTACCTCAGAGAGCTGTGGAGGCTGAGTCATTGAATATATTTAAGGCGGAGATAGACAGATATTTGAGCTACAGGGGAGTCCAGGGTTATGAGGAACAGGCAGGAAAATGGAGTTGAGACCAAGATCAGATCAGCCATGATCTTACTGAATGGCGGAGCAGGCCCGAGGGGCCAAATGGCCTACTCCTGCACCTATTTCTTATGTTCTTATGAAGTTTTATATTCTGTATATATGTCTGTTGGGAAAATAAATGCTCATTTTATGTCTGGGTTAGCGGTAAACAACAACAAAGTGACTAAAACAGGCATCAAGGATAAGTGAAGTTAGTCTGAACATGCAGCCAGTCTCATGGCTCGTTTGCTGAGAGGATGTTTCCTCTGGCTGGGGAGCCCAGAACCAGGGGTCACAGTCTCAGAATAAGAGGTTGGCCATTTAAGACTGAGATGAGGAGAAATTTCTTCACTCAGAGGGTGGTGAATCTTTAGAAATCTCTACCCCAGAGGGCTGTGGATGCTCAATCGTTGAGTATATTCAAGACCGAGATCGACAGATTTTTGGACTCTAGGGGAATCGAGAGATTGGGCGGGAAAGTGGCGATGAGGTAGAAGATCAGCCTTGATCTTATTGAATGGCGGAGCAGGCTCAAGGGGCCGTATGGCCTACTCCTGCTCCTAATTCTTAAGTTATTTGTTCCTCCTAGCCATCTGTTATTGGTGTTGTGTCTTGAAGGTTCCAAAGCACCATTCCTTAGGCAAGAGTGCAAGTAGGCCAGTGTGTACCAGTCAGGGAGTAAACCCATGACTCCTTATTTGGTGCTGCGGGCACAATTTCTGATTTGTACATTCAGCCCTTTCGATTAACGCAGTGGTTGTTTCTCTTGCCATATCCTCTTCAATTACACTCCCTTTTCTCTTTGTCTTTCTTGCTTCAAAAGCACTGGCTGGTGCTGCAGTACGGTTTCATGGGTTTGGACAGGCCTACCGAGTCTGGTCCCAAGTGCTAGCTGAGGCATCGAGTCCGGCCAGGTTATTTGAGGGGGATGCGGAGAGTGAAAGCTGAGACTCCTCCTGTCCTTGCCTGACACCCGCAGGAACGGTTTGCATTAGGCTCCAGGTGCCGGGCTCCTTTCCTAGGCCAGGGCTCTTGAGGCCAGTTGGATCATGTGTGAGTTAAAATAAAAGAGGACGTAATCTCAAATGTTCCAGCTCAAAAGCCATAACCTTCATCCAGTTGTATTTTGGGAGGCTAGTGATTTTATTTCCTTTAGTTATGAGATCCTTTGTGTGATTTGTTCTTGATGTATCTGCCAGTGGGATATCTGGCTTTTGACTCGCCAGGTTATTCACTACTGCTGCCTGATTTTCCTTCTGCTGCAGGCATTACACAGTGGGATCTCGGTGGATGAGATTTATGACCTGACTGCTATAGACAAATGGTTCCTCTACAGACTTAAGCAAATAGTGAATTTGGAGAAAGAGTTAACCAAACAAAACAGGTAACTGCATCCTGTGATACGGTGATATAACGTGTGATAGGTCCGTGATACGGTGATATAACCTGTGATACGGTGATATAACGTGCGATAGTGTCTTTGATACGGTGATATAACGTGCGATAGTGTCCGTGATACGGTGATATAAACTGTGGTATGGTGATATAATGTGCAATAGTATCCGTGATACAGCGTGTGATCGTGTCTGTGATACGGTGATATAACGTGCGATAGTGTCTGTGATAGCTCCCGGCTGACCTAGGTTGTTGCTAGGTAGTTGTGGCAATGCCTGCAAGTATTGTTGAAGGCTGTTTGTAGGTGTGGGTTATTGGATTTTGCTCTGAGAGGCTTATTTCAAACACTGTCACAAAGTATGGTGTGCAACGTTTCCAGAAAACCATCTTGTGTTAGCTGTTCGTCCGGCCTTAAATATGTATTTGTGCATTGGGCCTATTGCCGCCACCTTTTCAAGGTCTGGTTAGCTCTGTCTGCAGGTATGAGGGTCCTGACAGGTGGGCTCAGCATCTATTGGGCAGCCCAACCTGTGTGTTGTTGCTTTGGCAGTCTTCCTCTTCAAAGTACATTGGACAAGGAAATTCCCATCAGGAAACTGATTAATGCCAGCAATGGTGTTTTGGTTTTAAAAAAAAATGTAAGTAATTGGCGCAAAGGCTCATGATCCCAAGGGTGGTGGTGGAGGGAACAAAAAAATATGGTGGGTGAATTGTACTGGAAGTAACCTGAAAACTGTTGAATTACTACTATATACTTGGAGCCCCGAAACCCTGAACTTGTCCTGTAGAAGTGACTTGGAACCATTATGTAGGCTGCAAGAAAACACCAGGGGGGGAAATTCAGTATCGCCCCGTTTGGGGCGCGATTATTGGCCGTGCGCAAAGTTTAGCGCCTGGCGCTAATTATCGCCTCCAACTGCAAACTTGGCTTTTCATCGCCCCTGGAGTTGATTGGAGCACTAAATCAGGCGCTACACACCTCTCTCAAGGCGCAAAGGCCGAGCAGAGCATGTCAGTCAGCAATGGAACATGGACACAATGGCGCCGGCCAGTTCTTAAAGGGGAGGGTTGATCTTGCTCTCCATCCACATCCTGCTCATTGCAGCCTTGAATGTCGGCCTGGAGAGACCTGTACATCAAATCTGCTGGAAAGAACAATGGAGAGACCCAGGGAAAGAGCTCAGAGTGCAGCCCCCATAGTCTCTTCTAAATCGATACAAGGAAGGGCAAATCAAAATTAACCTGCAAAGTGCTGCTCAGTACCCAAAACTCCTTCACACAGTGTTGAACCTCTCCAGAAGTCTGTCTCTCTCTCTCTCTCTCAATGCGTGGTCACCAACAAAAAAAGGCAGGAAGTGGTCGCCTTTAAATAGCGCTCCCCCAGTCCCTTCCTGACTGCAAAACGCTCCCCTCAATCTGTCGTTGCTAGCGGCAGGCGGTATGGCAGGGGGCGCTACTCAATATCCGGTCTGGGGCACTACCAGGGCGTTGCATACTTGACTGACGTCACTATCTGACGACGCAGGAGATCGTGGCGGTAGTGTTTAGCGCCGCCGCAAAATGTCTAGTTAATTTCGTGAGCGGCGCAAACATCGCTGCGTCCGGGTGCTAGTTGCTTTGCACCCCATTAGCGCCCTCTTAAGGCGCAAACCAACTGAATTTTTCCCCCCAGGCATCATAAGGGCTCTCCCAAGTTGCTTGCATTTTCCGTACCCATTGATCTCGTGACCGTCAATCAGTTTGCAAATGTTACTGCATTAACTGTGGAAAAGTTGTGTCCCCTGCAGTGGAGTATCTTTGCTCCCACAGAGCCACACCCAGCAAGAGTTAGTGTCCTGAAGGGGGGAAAGAACAGAATAGGAAAAATATATATAGGGTTAATTTTGTGTTTAACATGGGTATAATGCACTGGAAAAGGATGGAAACTACGGGTACTGCTGTGGGGGGAAAAAAAAGAAATGGCAGCAGAAAGCAAGTAACTCGTGAATCTTGTGCAAGACCGAATTCACTGAGTTGGGCAGCTGTAATCGAAGGCTCGTGAGATTTCTGGCACTTTTTGAAGAATGTCTTTTACTGAAGGAGTAGGTGGAGGACCCACAGATCCCTGTAAACCACCAGTCAGCCAGAAGCTTTCTTGTCATCTCCTTCATCTCAAAGGGTGGTGCTAACTCATTCTCCGTTTATGCCCTTCCTTTCTGCAGATCCGCCACAGCAATGGTGGGGAGGGGGCAACAGATGAAGATGATTATGGTGTAGGAGGAAAGTTTAAAGGAATTTCTTTTTGGGAGACTAACTTGCTTTCTCAGTCCCACGGGGTGGCGGACAGGGGTTTCACTAATGTCTTTTAGGGAAGGGAACCTTCTGTCCTTACCCTGTATGTGACGCCAGCCCCACACCAACTTTGTTGGGAGAGCAATCCCACAGACTAATACAATAGCAAAATACTGCAGATGCTGGAAATCTGAAATAACAACAGAAAATGCTGGAAACACTCAGCAGGTCAGGCAGCATCCGTGGAGAGAGAAACAGAGTTAAAGTTTCTGTGATCCTTTGTCAGAACTGGTAAAAGTTGGAGATGTAACAGGTTTTAAGCAGGTGCAGAGCCAGGGAAGGGAATGGGGGGGGGGGGGGGGCGTGGGGAGGATGGAACTAAAGGGATGGTCTGTGCTAGGATTGAAGGCAGGAGAGATAAAATGTTGCAAATAGGGATGGCTGAATAATCAACAGCTGCCACCTGAAAAAAATGGGGGGGGCTATAGTCTGAAATTGTTGAATTCACTGAGTCCAGAAGGCTGTAAAGTGCCCAATCGAAAGATGAGGCGCTGTTCCTCGAGCTTACGTTGAGCTTCATTGGAACAGTGTAAGAGGCCGAGGACGGAGACGTCAGAGTGGGAGTGGAGCGGGGAATTAAAGTGACAGGTGACCGGAAGCTCGGGGTCACCCTTACGGACTGAAAGGAGGTGTTCCGCAAAGTAATCACCCAGTCTGCGTTTGGTCTCCCCAATGTAGAGGCGACCACATCGTGAGCAGCGAATACAGTATACTAAATTGCAAGAAGTACAAGTAAATCGCTGTTTCACCTGGAAGGGGTGTTTGGGGCCCTGGACAGTGGGAAGGGGGGAGGTATAAGGGCAGGTGTTGCATCTCCTGCGCTTGCACGGGAAGGTGCTGGGGGGAGGGGAGGGGCTGTTGGGGGTGAGCAACAACCTTATAGATATGATTCTGTGAGCATCAGTGACTCTTAGCCAATGTACCAGACTCCTCCATCACCATCCCTGGGTGTTTCTACATTACAGCAGTGACTACACTTCAAAAGTACTTCATTGGCTGTAAAGCATTTTTGGGATCACCTGAGGTTATGAAAAATGCTGTAGAAATGCAAGTCTTTATTCTTTTTTTCTCTTTTTCTTTTTCCTCTCGCTCTCGCTCTCTCTTCCTTTTCTCCCCCCACCACCAGAGATGGGGGCACAGTGGTACAGTTGGCTGGGAGTCCTCAACATTGACCCCTGACCAATCTTCCCCCTAACCTTTTTTTCGGGTGCGCTGTCTCTTTAACAGACTGTGCAGCCCATTCAATTAAAAAGCCGGTGATTGGCCTGTGTGGGAACTCCAGATGGCCACACAGCTTAACGGGAACATTGACCCCAGAAGCTATGAAGTCTCACAGCTTCAGTCAAACATAGGCAAGGAAACTTCCTGCTAATTATCACCTACTGCCCCCCCTCAGCTGATGAATCAGTACTCCTCCATGTTGAATACCACTTGGAGGAAGCACTGAGGGGAGCAAGGGCACAGAATGTACTCTGGGTGGGGGATTTCAATGTCCATCACCAAGAGTGAATTGGCAGCAGAACTACTGGCCGAGTCCTGAAGGACATAGCTGCCAGTCTGGTCCTGCGACAGGTGCTGAGAGAACCAACATGAGGGAATAACTTACTTGACCTCGTCCTCACCAATCTACCTGTCGCAGATGCATCTGTCCATGACCGCATTGGTAGCAGTGACCACTGCACAGTCCTTGTGGAGACGAAATCCCGTCTTCACACTGAGGACACCCTCCATCGTGTTGTGTGGCACTACCACTGTGCTAAATGGGATAGATTCAGAACAGATCTAGCAGCTCAGAACTGGGCATCCATGAGGCGCTGTGGTCCATCAGCAGCAGCAGAATTATATTCCAGCACAATCTCTAACCTCCTGGTCCTGCGTATTCCTCCATCACCATCAAGCTAGATGACCAACTCTGGCTCAATGAGTGCAAGAGAGCATACAGAGAAAAGTGGTAAATTGCCCAGGTATGTTATGTCGATTAAAAAGTAGGACAAATCCAATCTGACCAATTACCACCCATCAGTCTACTTTCAATCATCAGCAAAGTGATGGAAGGGGTCATCGACAGTGCAATCAACAACTTACTCAATAATAACCTGCTCACCGATGCTCAGTTTGGGTTCCACCAGGATCACGCGGCTCCAGACCTTATTACAGCCTTGATCCAAACATGGACAGAAGAGCTGAATTTCAGAGGTGAAGTGATAGTGACTGCCCTTGACATCAAAAGCTCTAGTCAGTGGGGATCAGGCATTCTTCTCCTCACTCAAGCGGCTGTTCATGTGTGAATGTATTTGGTGAGTTTGAAGATTGGGAGTGGAGCTGTTCGTTGACTATTCCACAGTATGCAGCTCTATTCATAACTCCTCTGATGAAGCAGCCATGCCAGCCTACAGCTTCCCCTGGACAAAATCCAAACTTGGGCTGACAGGTGGCGGGTAACACTCACACCACAAGCGTCATATGATGACCATCGCAAACAAGACTTGGCTTGTAGGCCCTTGAATATAGAAGATAAAGGGGTGATCTAATTGAGGTGTTTAAGATGATTAAAGGAGTTGCTTGGGTAATTTAATGAGTGGCTATAGAGACCATAAGCCTGGAGCCTGTCTAATTTTCATTGTGCAGTTTCACATGGGGAGAGTAGGTAAATCCTGGATATCCAAACATAACATCACTTCCCCTAATAATAGACCTGACATTTCAAACGTAATTTGGGCAATAAGGTGGCAGATGGAGTACAATGTGGGGAAATGTGAGGTTATTCACTTTGGTAGGAAGAATCGGAAAACAGAATATTTTTTAAATGGTGAGAAACCATTAAATGTTGGCGTTGAGAGATTTAGGTGTCCTCGTACAGGAAACACAGAGAGTTAGCATGCAGGTACAGCAAGCAATAGGAAGGCAAATGGCATGGTGGCCTTTATTGCAAGGGGGTTGGAGTATAAGAGTAAGGAAGTCTTGCTACAATTGTACAGGGTCTTGGTGAGACCACACCTGGAGTACTGTGCTCAGTTTTGGTCTCCTTATCCTTGGCCTTAGAGGCGGTGCAACAAAAGTTCACTAGATTGATTCCTGGGAGGAGAGGGTTGTCCTATGAGGAGAGATTGTGTAGAATGGGCCTGTACTCTCTGGAGTTTAGAAGAATGAGAGGTGATCTCATTGAAACATACAAGATTCTGAGGGGGATTGACAGGGTAGTTGCTGAGAGGTTGTTTCCCCTGGCTGGAGTGTCTAGAACTAGGGGGCATAGTCTCAGGATAAGGGGTCGGCTATTTATGACTGAGATGAGGAGGAATTTCTTCACTCAGAAGATTGTGAATCTTTGGAATTCTCTATCCCAAAGGGTTGTGGATGCTGAATCATTGAGTATATTCAAGGCTGAGATCGATAGATTTTTGGACTCTAGGGGAAATGGGGATCAGGCAGGAAAGTGGAGTTGAGGTCAAAGATCAGCCATGATCTTGAACATCCCCGATTATAATCGCTCAACCATTGGTGGCCGTGTCTTCTATTGCCGAGGCCCTAGGCTCTGGAATTCCCTGCCTAAATCTCTCCGCCTCTCTTTCCTCCTTTAAGACGCTCCTTAAAACCTACCTCTGACCAAGCTTTTGGTCACCTGCCCTAATTTCTCCTTGTATGGCTCGGTGTCAAATTTTTTGTCTTTTAATACTCCTGTGCAGCGCCTTGGGACGTTTTACTACATTAAAGGCGCTATATAAATACAAATTGTTGTTATTGAATGGCGGGCCGCATGGCCTACTCCTGCTCCTAATTCTTATGTTTTTATGTTTTATCCCTTTTTATTGGAAATGTTCAGCTACTCACGTCATGTGTGAAGTGGATTAGGTACAAATCACCACAACGCACTTCCAGAATGTATTCATTATCTCCCTCCTTGCCTGAACAACAACAACAACTTGTATTTATTTTGCACCTTTAACATTGTAAAACCTCCCAAGGTGCTTCACAGCAGCGTTCTCAAATAGAATTTCACACTGATCCACATAAGCAAATGACCCAAAAGCTTGATCAGAGGTAGGTTTTAAGGAGCGTCTTCAAGGAGGAAAGAGAGAGAGAGGCGGAGATGTTTAGGGAGGGAATTCCAGAGCTTGGGGCCAAGGCAGCTGAAAGCACGGACGCCAATGGCGGAGCGATTAAATTTGGTGATGCGCAAAAGGCCAGAATTGGAAGAGTGCAGAGATCGCGGGAGGGTTGTAGGGCTGAAGAAAGTTAGTGATGGGGAGGGTTGAGGCCATGGAGGGATTTAAAAACAAGGATCAAAATTTTTAATTGAGGCGTTGCCGTACTGGGAGCCAGTGTAGGTCAGCGAGCATAGGGGTGATGGGTGAACGGGACTCGGTGCGAGTTAGGACACGGGCAGCAGAGATTTGGATGAGCTGCAGTTTATGGCGGATGGAAGGGCAGCCAGGAGTGCGTTGGAATAGTCATGTCTAGAGGTAACATAGGCTTGGATGAGGGTTTCCGCAGTAGATGAGCTGAGGCACAGGCGAAGTCGGGCGATGTTCCGGAGGTGGAAGTAGGCGGTCTTAGTGATGGCGCGGATGTGCGGTCAGAAGCTCATTTCGGGTCAAATATAACACCAAGGTTGTCTGGTTCAGCCTCAGATAGTTGCCAGGGCGAAGGATGGAGTCGATGGCTAGGGAACGAAGTTTGTGGCCAGGACCTAAGACAATGGCTTCGTTCTTCCCAATATTTAGTTGGAGATATTTCTGCTCATCCAGTACTGGATGTCGGCCAAGCAATGTGACAAATCTGAGACGGTGGAGGGTTCGAGAGAAGTGGTGGTGAGGTCGAGCTGGGTGTCGTCAGCGTACATGTGGAAACTGACGCTGTTTTCCGATGATGTTGCCGAGGGGCAGCATGTAGATGAGAAATAGGAGGGGGCCAAGTATAGATCCTTGGGGGACACCAGAGGTAACGATGTGGGAGCGCGAAGTGAAGCCATTGCTGGTGATTCTCTGGCTACGATTAGATAGATAAGAATGGAACCAGGCAAGTGCAGTCCTACCCAGCTGGACAACAGAGGAGAGGTGTTGGAGGAGGATGGTGTCGTCAACTGTCTCAAAGGCTGCAGACAGGTCGAGAAGGACGAGGAGGAATAGTTTACCTTTGTCACAGTCACAAAGGATATAATTTGTGGCTGAGAGCCGTTTCGGTACTGTGGCAGGGGCGGAAACCAGATTGGAGCGATTCAAACATGAAGTTCCGGGAAAGATGGGCACAGATTTGGGAGGCGACAACACGTTCAAGGATTTTGGAGAGGAAAAGGAGGTTGGAGATGGGGCAGTAGTTTGCAAGGACGCAGAGGTCAAGGGTTGTTTTTTTGAGGAGAGGGGTGATGACGGCAGATTTGAAGAGGAGGGGGACAGTACCTCAGGAGAGCGAACCATTAACAATGTCAGCTAACATGGGGACCAGGAAGGGAAGTTGGGTGGTCAGCAGTTTAGTGGGAATAGGGTCGAGGGAGCAGGAGGTGGGTCTCATGGACAAGATGAGCTCAGAGGGCATGAGGGAAGATGGGAGAGAAACTAGAGAAAGATGCAGACTCTTGCTGGAGTATAATTCTGTAGGCAGCAGCTGACCTCCACACTGTAATCCAAAAGAGTGAGTGTCTGGCCCAGAACTGGCCTCTGCCAGTGTGAAGAGCAATGGACAATTTCTGGCAGGGGTTAGTGGGCCATTGATTGGAGAGGAAACCCTGGGCCCCTCTTCCCTATTCCCCGCTCAATAATACTGGCCTGGCTGAGAGCAGCATAGACCAAGGATTAACAATGGAGCCTTCCCATTTGGTATAACGTGAAGCAAAATTGCATGAGATGTTTAATATATAAAAGCTGAAAAATTACTCAATTGGGTATATTCAAAACCGAAGTCGATAGATTTCTGACGAGTAAGGGCATCAAGGGATATGGCGATAGGGCCGGTAAATGGAGTTGAGGTCAAAGATCAGCCATGATCTCATTGAATGGCAGGGCAGGCTCGAAGGGCCGAATGGCCTACTCCTGCTCCTGTTTCTTATGTTCTTACTAACTAAGCACCGCCAGCCATTGTGGTGCCCACTTTTACTGAGGGGTGTATTTCTTGCTGAGTTTGGTGCTGTAGCATCATGGTGCCATCAGATGGCACCACTTGTACATTCCATGAAAAATGTTGCTAGACTCTGCATGGCGAATTACAGATTAAAGTGACTTGAACCACCTGCCCGTTCCTTCCCTGATGCACAAAGAAACAATTTTTCTTTATTTTTTGCCTTTTCAATGTTAACTGTTCTTGCTGACTCATTCTGGGGGGCAGTTCATTGGGTGACGGGCATTATCTGGTACGATGCTCAAGTGGCTGCTCCTCAGACGAGAGCCTATGCGGTAAGTACTATCAGATTGTTCAACCGCAGAGGGCTGCACAGCTGAGGAACGTCCTGTTCTCACCTGATGTTACATGTTCAAACAGCAACCACTGGTTTGTGCACCGAACCAGGAATCTTGTCTGATATACCACTACACTCTCAGCCCAACACAAGCCCAATGGTGCAAGGTTACATTAACAAAGCATGTAGGTTTGGGAGAGCTAATTGTACAGCCGCCAAGTTGCATTGTTGCTTTACCTGCTGTGCTCTCTCTCCCATCAGTGAAACCATCACTGACGAGCTGCTGTTAAAAGCGAAGCAAGACGGATTTTCAGACCGCCAGATAGGGGACTGCATCGGCCTAACTGAACTCGATGCAAGAAAGCTGAGGATAAGCAGGAACATTAAACCACAGATTAAACAGGTCAGTCACTTGATGTGCAGGACTGTGTGAGTGCATGTGCACCTGTCCTTCATTGGAGACCATCATTCTCACAGTACTAAGTCATAACAAGCTATAAGGTTTCAATCTCTGGTATACACTTGTATTAGCTTTTTATTTTATTCGTTCACGGGATGTGGGCGTCGCTGGCAAGGCCGGCATTTATTGCCCATCCCTAATTGCCCTTGAGAAGGAGGTGGTGAGCTGCCTTATACAACTGAGTGTCTTGCTAGGCCATTTCAGAGGGCAGTTAAGAGTCAACCATATTGCTGTGGGTCTGGAGTCACATATAGGCCAGGCCGGGTAAGAACAGATTTCCTTCCCTAAATGACATTAGTGAACCAGATGGATTTTTCCAACAATCTGGAAGTTTCATGGTCACCATTACTGATACCAGCTTTTTATTCCAGATTTATTTATTAACTGAATTTAAATTCCACAGCTGCCCTGGTGGGATTTGAACTCGCATCTCCGGATCATTAGTCCAGGCATCTGGATTACTAGTCCAGTGACATAATCACTATGCTACCATACCTGATCTCAATTACAAACGTGTGCAGCACAGAAGAAGGCCATTCAGTCCATCATGCCTGGGCCAGCTCTCTGCTAGAGCAATCCAACTACTAATCACCCCATAGCTCTGTATCTGTCTGCTTCAATTATTTATCTAATTTTCCCGTAAAAGAATCAATGGTCTCTGCATCAACCACTCCCTGTGCCAAAACATCCCAAGCTTCAACAGCTTGTGCATCAAGACATTTCTTCTAACCTTTCGATCCTCATTCTCAGTAACAATTTTAAATTGATCCCTTGTTATTGGCTCCCCAACCACAGCAAATTGACTTTACTTATTGTTTCCCATCAAAACTCTTAGAAATGTTAAATCTCTCTATTAAATCTGCTCTCCGCTCTAGAGGAAATATTCCCAATACCTCAAGTCCTTGCTCTTAACTAGAGTCTCTGCCCTGTACACTGTAACCAGCCTGCTGAAGTCTCTATATTGTACACTCTTACCTCCCTCCTGAAGTCTCTATATTGTACACTCTAACCTCCCTCCTGAAGTCTCTATATTGTACACTCTAACCTCCCTCCTGAAGTCTCTATATTGTACACTCTAACCTCCCTCCTGAAGTCTCTATATTGTACACTCTAACCTCCCTCCTGAAGTCTCTATATTGTACACTCTAACCTCCCTCCTGAAGTCTCTATATTGTACACTCTAACCTCCCTCCTGAAGTCTCTATACTGTACACTCTAACCTCCCTCCTGAAGTCTCTATATTGTACACTCTAACCATCTCCTGAAGTCTCTATACTGTACACTCTAACCTCCCTCCTGAAGTCTCTATACTGTACACTCTAACCATCTCCTGAAGTCTCTATACTGTACACTCTAACCACACTCCTGAAGTCTCTATACTGTACACTCTAACCACACTCCTGAAGTCTCTATACTGTACACTCTAACCACACTCCTGAAGTCTCTATACTGTACACTCTAACCACACTCCTGAAGTCTCTATACTGTACACTCTAACCATCTCCTGAAGTCTCTGTACTGTACACTCTAACCACACTCCTGAAGTCTCTATACTGTACACTCTAACCATCTCCTGAAGTCTCTATACTGTACACTCTAACCACACTCCTGAAGTCTCTATACTGTACACTCTAACCATCTCCTGAAGTCTCTATACTGTACACTCTAACCTCCCTCCTGAAGTCTCTATACTGTACACTCTAACCATCTCCTGAAGTCTCTATACTGTACACTCTAACCATCTCCTGAAGTCTCTATACTGTACACTCTAACCTCCCTCCTGAAGTCTCTATATTGTACACTCTAACCAGCCTGCTGAAGTCTTTGTACTGTACACTCTAACCATCTCCTGAAGTCTCTATATTGTACACTCTAACCACACTCCTGAAGTCTCTATACTGTACACTCTAACCTCCCTCCTGAAGTCTCTATATTGTACACTCTAACCAGCCTGCTGAAGTCTTTGTACTGTACACTCTAACCATCTCCTGAAGTCTCTATATTGTACACTCTAACCACACTCCTGAAGTCTCTATACTGTACACTCTAACCACACTCCTGAAGTCTCTATACTGTACACTCTAACCATCTCCTGAAGTCTCTATACTGTACACTCTAACCTCCCTCCTGAAGTCTCTATATTGTACACTCTAACCAGCCTGCTGAAGTCTTTGTACTGTACACTCTAACCATCTCCTGAAGTCTCTATATTGTACACTCTAACCACACTCCTGAAGTCTCTATACTGTACACTCTAACCTCCCTCCTGAAGTCTCTATATTGTACACTCTAACCAGCCTGCTGAAGTCTTTGTACTGTACACTCTAACCATCTCCTGAAGTCTCTATATTGTACACTCTAACCACACTCCTGAAGTCTCTATACTGTACACTCTAACCTCCCTCCTGAAGTCTCTATACTGTACACTCTAACCTCCCTCCTGAAGTCTCTATACTGTACACTCTAACCATCTCCTGAAGTCTCTATACTGTACACTCTAACCATCTCCTGAAGTCTCTATACTGTACACTCTAACCTCCCTCCTGAAGTCTCTATACTGTACACTCTAACCATCTCCTGAAGTCTCTATACTGTACACTCTAACCATCTCCTGAAGTCTCTATACTGTACACTCTAACCTCCCTCCTGAAGTCTCTATATTGTACACTCTAACCAGCCTGCTGAAGTCTTTGTACTGTACACTCTAACCATCTCCTGAAGTCTCTATATTGTACACTCTAACCATCTCCTGAAGTCTCTATACTGTACACTCTAACCACACTCCTGAAGTCTCTATACTGTACACTCTAACCGTCGCCTGAAGTCTCTATACTGTACACTCTAACCACACTCCTGAAGTCTCTACTGTACACTCTAACCATCCTCCTGAAGTCTCTGCCCTGAACACTCTAACCACAGTCCTGAGGTCTCTATACTGTACACTCTAACCATCTGCTGAAGTCTCTGTACTGAACACTCTAACCATCGCCTGAAGTCTCTATACTGAACACTCTGGAAGTCTCTGTACTGAACACTCTAACCATCGCCTGAAGTCTCTACACTGTACCCTCTTACCACCCTCCTGGTCCACCAAACCTCGATTTTAAAATTCTCATCCTTGTGTTCAAATCCCTCCATGGCCTTGTCCCTACCTATCTCTGTAACCTCCTCCAGCCCTACAACCCTCCGAGATCCCTGCACGCCTTCAATTCTGCCGCCTGCCCATCCCTGATTTTATTCACTCCACCATTGGTGGCCGTGCCTTCAGCTGCCTTGGCCCTAAGCTTTGGAATTCCCTCCTAAACCTCTCCCCTCTCCTTCCTCCTTTTAAGACACTCCTTAAATCCTAACTCTTTGACCAAGCTTTTGGTCATCTGTCCTAATATCTCTCTCTGACTCCGTGTCGACCACTCTTTGTCTTCACTTTTGATCACCAAACATAAAGGCCCGGATTTTCCCCCTGACGTGTGCCCGGATAACAGCGCAATCTGGGTGCAAACAAGACAAACCGCGTAAAAGAACGTGGAAATTTGGCCGTCAATAGGTTACGCCTGTAACATCAGATATCCCTGATCTTTTAAGTGTGTTCAATGAGCCCTTTGCCTGAACACGTCCCCACCCACAAACCTGGCCACGCTCCCAGCCGCGAAAGACGAGTTTGCTCGAATTGTGCTTGTTCGGGGTGGAGTGGAAGTGTCATTCCATTGCTCCCAGATTCTCAGGTGCACAGGCACCCGAGGCCATCTGAAACCAGTGCAAATCAGCAGTGATTTACAGTAACTCCTCGGGCCTGCCCTGCTGTTGCTGCAGGAATTGGAGATCTTTTATAAAAAAAAAATTTAAAAAAATGTAATGGATGACTCATTTTCTAGCTCTCCCTCTGCAGGGAGAGAAAAGTTAAAATGACTTCAGTCTCTGTACTGAGCGATTTAAATTAATTGCTGTAAAAGTTGGCAGGACAGAGCTATGTGCTGCTTACCTTGCAGTTTCCAGTCTCGCTTTGAAGGGGATTTTTGTTCCCCTCACCTTTTTATGCTACCCCACCCTGGCACCTTGAGGCCCCACCAGGCACAATTCGATTACGCTGATTCGCAGAAAATTTTACATCCGGGCTTAGGTTAATTAGTTTGCACAGAAACTTGAATGCAATTCAACCTCGGCCAGACAGGTACAGTGTCGGGCACATTTTGGGCGCAATATCCCAATTGCACCCATGGAGGAATCTCCAGGCCAAGGGAAACCTCTAAGCTACAAGACTCCGAGGATTGAGTCATGAGGAACGGTTGGAGAAAGGCTTTGAAAGGAAGTGATGATGAAGGTATATAAGATAGTAAATGGCATTACTTCACGGCATGCCAAGATACGAAAAACAAAAGGGCATAGGTTAAAACTGGTGATAGGAAAGTTTAGGGAAAATATCAGGAAGAGCTTCACATAGTGATCGGCACTTGGAATGTTCTCCTGGATGAGTAATGGAGGCAAAAACCTTGGACTAAACCTAGATAAGCTGAAATGGGCCAATCTGCCTCATTCACTCCCATCTTCTGCTTTCCTTTGCTAGATTGACACGCTTGCTGCAGAATACCCAGCTATCACCAATTACCTGTACTCCACATACCACGGACTGGTGAGTCTTGCTAGGGAAAGTCTTTTATTTACTGGTTTCCATTGTTCTTTTGACCAAAAATAGATGAGCTCTGTTTCTGTTTCAGGAGCATGATTTGGATTTCAATGATCATGGAATAATGGTGCTGGGATGTGGACCATACCATATAGGTAAATTTAAAAAAAAAACGAGATGTGTTGCCACCCAAATGTTTGAACCTCTCCAGTCAGGTTTCTGCCCCTGCCACAGTACTGAAACAGCCCTTATCAAAGCCACAAATGACATCCGATATGACTGTGACCGTGATGTACTATCCCTCTCCCTCGACCTCAATGCAGCCTTTGACATGGTCGAGCCTGTCCGCCTCCAACACCTCTCTATTGACCAGCTGGGTGTGACTGCCATCGCTTGCTTCCATTCTTGTCTATCCAGTCGTAGCCAGAGAATCACCTGCAATGATTTCTCTGCCCATCGTTACCTCTGGAAACCCCCAAGCATCTATCCTAGGCCCCCTCCCTCTTCCTCATCTACATGCTCTTCCTCATCTACATGCTGTCCCTCAGCGACAACATCCGAAGACATGGAATCAGCTTCCACGCGTGTGCTCATGACACCCAGCTCTACCTCAGCACTAGCTCTCTTGACACCGCCACTGCCTCTGCTATCAAACTGCTTGTCCAATGTCCAATTTTGGATGATCTGCAATTTCCTCTCGTTTTAAACTTTTGGAAGACTGAAGCCATCCCCTTCCGTGCCTGCCACAATCTTCATACGCTCACCAACTATTCCATCCCCCTCTCGGGCCGCTACCTCTGGTTGGACCAAACTGTTTGCAACCTTGGCATTCTATTTGACCCTGAGCTGAGATTCTGATTCCGTATCCTCTCCATCACAAAGATTGCCTACTTCCACCTCCGTCACATCGCTTCTAATCTGCCCCTGCCTCCGTTCCATCTTCTGCTGCCCGTGCCTCTGCCATCTCTAGACTCGACGGTTCCAACGCACTCCTGGCTGGCCTCACATTTTCCACCCTCCATAAACTTCGGCTCATCCAGAACTCTGCTGCCTGTATCCTAACTCGCACCAAGTCCAGTTCACTGTGCTTGCTGACCTACATTGGCTCCCAATCCCCCAATTTAAAATTCTCATCCTTGTGTTTCATTATTCTCTGGTCTCTTCCCTCCCGAACTCAACAACCTCCTTCGACCCTACAACCACTCCCCCACCACACAATTCTCGATTCTTCAACTCTGGCCTTTTGTGCATTGCCCTCTCCATTCATCCCACTGTTGGAGACCGTGCCGTTAGATCTTTAAGCTTCACACTCTGGAATTCCCTCCCAAAACCCCTCTGCCTCTTCACCTCTGTCTCGTCTTTAAAGACCCTTCTTAAAATCCACCCCTTTGAGAAAGCTTTTGATCACCCCTCCTACTTTCTCCTCTGCTGGTCCGGCATCATTTGTGTCTAATTATGCCTCTGTGAAGCCCCTTAAAAATGCAAGTTGTTGTGGTATTGGAATGACTTCTCTCAAATCTTTAGTGTTGCTTTTGCTGTAACCTCGTGGCACTGATGGTGAACCTCAATAGATTCATGTACTGAAACATGCAGGTTCCTTTCCCACTTAAGTCTTTAAGCTCTGAGCCCTGCATGGTAGAAGCATGCTTGGTGTCACCCTACCTGCATGCATAATAGTTCACTCATCGACATTAAATGACCAGCCCGACCCGGGGCCTGTTCCCTCCATCACATCTAGATCTGATTGTAATTGTGAGTAGCGAATACAGTATACTATATTGAAAGAAGTACAAGTAAATTGCTGTTTCACCTGGAAGGAGTGTTTGGGGCTCTGGATGGTGGGGGAGGGAGGAGGTAAAAGGGCAGCTGTTGCATCTCCTGTGCTAGCAGAGAAAGGTGCCATGGGAAGGGGAGGGCTGATTGAGGAGTGGACCAGTGTGTCGCGGAAGGAGCGGTACCGTCAGAATGCTGAAAGGGGAGGTGAGGGGAAGATGTGTTTGATGGTGGGATCACGCTGGAGGTGGTGGCAATGGCCGAGGATGATCCATTAACTCTGGAGGCTGGTGGGGTAGAAGGTGACAACAAGGGGATCATTATCGTGGTCCTGGGAGGGAGGGGAAGGGGTGAGAAGTGCAGGAAATGGGACGGACACGGTCAAGGGCCCTGTCAACCACGGTGGAGGGAAAGACATCGGAAGCACTAGCATGAAAGGTGGCATCGTCCGAACAGATGTGGCAGAGACGGAGAAACTGGGAAAATGAAATAGAATCCATACAGGAAGTGGGGTGGGAGGAAGTGTAGTCAAGGTAGCTATGGGTGTCAGTGGGCTTATAGTGGATAATTTCTTGCTAGCCAGCTTAAGTTTATACTGTCTTAACTTGCACAATAGCTCAAGTGCCACAGTACTGAGGGAATGTTGCATGTTTGGAAGTAAGGTGAGATATTAAATTGAGATCCCATCTGCCTGTTGAGGTGAGTTGTATTTGAAGAGCAGCATGTTTTCTCCGTGTCCTTGACCAACATCACCAAAAACAGATTAATTAGTCCTTTATCTCACTGCTTTTTGTGGGATATTGTGCATAAACTGGCTGAAATCTTTGCCTATATATCAGTGGCTGCACTTCAAAGTAATTAATTGCATGGCAAGTGCTTTGAGATGTGATACGTGCTGTAGAAATACAAACTGTTTAAGTTGCTTTCTGTTTTTGTTGCTGCATTTAATGGCGAAGTTGACACCTGTACCAGGTGTGTTCCACCAGGTAGGGAACCTCCATGCTGTGTGCTTCCCATGGTGGTACACTATGTGCAGAGAACTGCAGCGACTGGTATTTCAGATCAGGATCTTGTGTCTGCAGGTAGCAGTGTGGAGTTTGATTGGTGCGCTGTCTCCAGCATCCGAACCTTGCGGCAGCTTGGGAGAAAGACGGTGGTTGTAAACCATAACCCAGAGACCGTGAGCACGGATTTCGACGAGTGCGACAGGCTCTACTTTGAGGAGCTCTCATTAGAAAGGATCCTGGACATCTATGAGCAGGAGGTGAGACAGCAACTCTGGTTCTCCCTTGTCTTCCACATCAGTGCAATATCTGTCCCGTCCCGTCCCCTTGGCCTTGTGTGGCTGCCTGGCCCGGCCCGTCCCCTTAGCCTTGTGTGGCTGCCCGTCCCATCCCGTCCCCTTGGCCTTGTGTTGCTGCCCGGCCCGTTCCCTTGGCCTGTCCCCATGTTGTTGTCGAGCAGTCCATTTAGACAATCATAAATTCTTACAAGTTAATTTATTCCTGAAGTAATGAGAAATAATTAGCGCTCTGCCTTGAAATCAGGCTGGTTGATATTGTGTTCCTATCAAATTGCTTTGTCTGTTAAATTAAATTAAGGTGTTGATTTATTTTTATTTTTATTTTTTACATCAATAATTGCTGTTAACCTAATGCTGATTGTAATGTAAATTTGTGAAAACTAAATTTAAAAGGACAGGAGAGACCAGCACGGAGCTGTAATATTCAGGGGCCTGCCATTTTGAATGGGTTAACTAACCTCAGTTACAGTAGCAAATGTCATAGGAACACACAAACATTTCAGTTACTGATATTGCACAGCAGGAATTCAAGACAATTAACTGAAAAATTCAGCCCAGACTGGTGGGAGTAAAGTCTTCTCCAGTGTCTTCTGTGAAATGAGGTTGGGGCAGCCTCACTTGAATTTAATTCACAATTTTTGTTTTGACTTTTTCTTAATTGTTAATCAGCTGCAACGTAACTGAGGCAGTAAGACACCAGTACTGTGCCCACCAGTACTGTACCCCAGTGTTATACAGTGACAGACCTGTACCCACCAGTACTGTACCCCAGTGTTCTACCATGACAGACCTGTACCCACCAGTACTGTACCCCAGTGTTATACAGTGAGACCTGTACCCACCAGTACTGTACCCCAGTGTTATACAGTGAGACCTGTACCCACCAGTACTGTACCCCAGTGTTATACCATGACAGACCTGTACCCACCAGTACTGTACCCCAGTGTTATACAGTGATAGACCTGTACCCAGCAGTACTGTACCCCAGTGTTATACAGTGACAGACCTGTACCCAGCAGTACTGTACCCCAGTGTTATACAGTGACAGACCTGTACCCAGCAGTACTGTACCCCAGTGTTATACAGTGACAGACCTGTACCCACCAGTACTGTACCCCAGTGTTATACAGTGACAGACCTGTACCCAGCAGTACTGTACCCCAGTGTTATACAGTGACAGACCTGTACCCCAGTACTGTACCCCAGTGTTATACAGTGACAGACCTGTACCCACCAGTACTGTACCCCAGTGTTATACAGTGACAGACCTGACTGGGTTCTCACTGATGTATTGATCAGTGGGTGACTGGGTTCTCACTGAGATGCTTTGAGTAATCAGACCATGACTTTCTTTCCTCAGCGTTGCAAAGGGTCCATTATTTCTGTCGGTGGGCAGATCCCAAACAACCTGGCTGTTCCATTGTACAAGTACGGTGTGAACATTCTGGGTACCAACCCAATGCAGATTGACCGAGCCGAGGATCGCGCAGTCTTCTCCGCAGTGCTCGACGAGCTCCAAGTCTCCCAGGCTCCGTGGACGGCTGTCAATACTTTGGTAAATAACATCATCATGTTGTAGGTTTGGGATCTAATGAAGAATATGGGCTGGATAATAATGAGCATGCACAGTCATAGAATCAGAGACACGTATCCCTGCAATTTTTTTCCCCTTCAATTCCATTATGAAGGCTACTATTCAATCTATTTCCATCAGACTCTCGGGTAGTGCAGTCATTGAAAGAAAAATTGGCTGTGCTACAAAACTGAAATGAAGACACAAACTGTTGGAAATACATAGCAGGTACATCAGTATCTGTAATAATTCAGTTGTTGCATTGCATAAATAGAAATGGAAAATTATAAGCTGCTCTATGTTGGGTGATTTGTATTGCACTGGCGGAGGGCCGTCGGCAAGGGAGCACTGGCGGAGGGCCGTCGGCAAGGGAGCACTGGCGGAGGGCCGTCGGCAAGGGAGCACTGGCGGAGGGCCGTCGGCAAGGGAGCACTGGCGGAGGGCCGTCGGCAAGGGAGCACTGGCGGAGGGCCGTCGGCAAGGGAGCACTGGCGGAGGGCCGTCGGCAAGGGAGCACTGGCGGAGGGCCGTCGGCAAGGGAGCACTGGCGGAGGGCCGTCGGCAAGGGAGCACTGGCGGAGGGCCGTCGGCAAGGGAGCACTGGCGGAGGGCGGTCGGCAAGGGAGCACTGGCGGAGGGCGGTCGGCAAGGGAGCACTGGCGGAGGGCGGTCGGCAAGGGAGCACTGGCGGAGGGCGGTCGGCAAGGGAGCACTGGCGAAGGGCGGGCGGCAAGGGAGCACTGGCGGAAGGCCGTCGGCAAGGGAGCACTGGCGGAGGGCGGGCGACAAGGGAGCACTGGGGGAGGGCCGTCGGCAAGGGAGCACTGGGGGAGGGCCGTCGGCAAGGGAGCACTGGGGGAGGGCCGTCGGCAAGGGAGCACTGGGGGAGGGCCGTCGGCAAGGGAGCACTGGCGGAGGGCCGTCGGCAAGGGAGCACTGGCGGAGGGCGGGCGGCAAGGGAGCACTGGCGGAGGGCCGTCGGCAAGGGAGCACTGGCGGAGGGTGGGTGACACTGGCGGAGGACTGGCCAAGGGTGGGCAGCAAGGAACCAGCCTGTCCTGCATGCCCAAGCTATGTGTGCGACCCAGAAATGGGAAATAATGATTAAACCAACAAAGCCCAAATTCAGCCAGGGCGCTCA
Organism: Somniosus microcephalus; assembly: GCF_052327205.1. Classification (NCBI taxonomy): domain Eukaryota; kingdom Metazoa; phylum Chordata; class Chondrichthyes; order Squaliformes; family Somniosidae; genus Somniosus; species Somniosus microcephalus. The sequence continues at coordinate 119,031 of NW_028225644.1, read as the reverse complement.
TTCCTGATCACTGCTGAAAAAGTGTACCTATGAGAGGGGACAGGATTGCTCTCATCGATGATGACCATTGTGCTGGAATAGCATGCTGAAACTTGCTGACTAAGGTCACACATGAGTGAGATACCAGAGGGTGGACTGCTGCCTGCGGAACTGTGTCCAGCGACAGTCAGCACATTGAGGAGGGGAGGGGCGCTCGATGTGTTATTTTATTGTCATTGTCTCTATATCTTGTCAAGGATTTTCTTTTGCTCACTTCCCGCCATCAACTAACTCATTCTGCTGGACTTGGCTTGTCGAAGTGGATCCCCTCCCCTACCCTCTGCTGCTGCCTCTTAGGATGGGATAGTTATGACGTGCCCATGCCTTAAGGGGGCGGAGGGGAGGGCTTAAGCAGAAATAAAAAATAAAAACAGCCCTAAAGGTAAGTAAAGGATGAGAGCGACGTCCAGGTCATCAGTGTTAAAGGCAATATAAATAATTCATGTTCAGTTAGTTTATTATTTCCTATATTTTGTTCTGATCAGAATACAACAGGAGTGATGAAAAACAAGGAGTGTGATCAGTTAAAACATGTTAAAAGCAGCATCAGGGCAGGACAGGGTCTGTTGCCCAGTTCATAGTTCGATACACTAATGCATGTAGCATAAGGAATAAAACAAGTGGATTAGAAGCGTTGAATTGTGTGACGTAGTGGCCAACACGGAGACCTGGTTACAAGCTGGGCGTGACTGGGAGATTGAGGTCTTTAGAAAGGACAGGGACATTGGAAAAGGAGGAGGTGTAGCAATATTGACAAGGGACACTATTACAGCATTAGAAAGAGGGGATATCAATAAGGATGAGCAGGCAGGAGAAATCCTATGGGTAGAATTGAGGAATAGAAAAGAATGCAAGACTTTGGTGGGAGTTGGCTACAGTCCTCCAGATAGCAGTGATAAAGTAGCAGGATACATAAACTTGGAGATCAGAGAAGGTGGTTGCAAAAACACAGTAGGTATAATGGGAGACTTTACTTTTGACATAGACTGGGAGACGCAGAACAGCTCAAGTCCCAAAGGCAGCGAATTTCTTGAGTGTATTAGGGACAGTTTTCTGGAATAATATGTTCTTGGAACGAACAAGAGAACCGTCCATCTTAGATTTGATAATGAGCAGTGAGCCTGAACTAGTCAATAATCTAACGGTAAGGGAACACCTAGCTAACAGTGAGCATACTATGATAGAATTTGATACTGGGTTTGAGAGGGAGAAGGGTGAGTCACAACCAAGGTTTTAAATTTAGGTGAGGCAGGAATTGACCACAGTAGGCTGGACAGAACATTAATGGATAAAACTAGGGATGAACAGTGGGACATGTTCGAAGAACTATCTGATAGAATACAAGACCTGTACATACCCCTAAAGGCAAGAGCTCTAAATGTGTAATTGAACAACCTTGGTCAACAAGGGAAGTGAGAGATGGTATGAACCTAAAAGAAGCTGCATATACAAAGGCAAAACTGGTAGAGATTCCCTGGACTGGGAGAGATACAAAGAACACCAAAAGGATAAAAAGATAGTAGGAGAAGCCGCAAAAGAGAATACGAGAAAAAATGTGCTAGGGATATCAAGGACAACAACACAGGATTTTTCAGGTATATTAAGAGCAAGACGGTGGCTAAGAGTAATGTGGGCCCCTTAAAGACAGACGCAGTTGACATTGTAATTGGAAATAAGAAAATGGCTGACATGCTAAATAATTACTTTGTATTGGCCTTCACAGTAGAGGATGAGGATAAAGTACCAGAGATTCGAGGAAAAGTAAAAATAAATCGAGGGGAGAAACGAACTAGATTCAACACAAGTTTAAAAAATGGTGAATGAGAAACTAATGAGATTGAAGATAGACAGATTCCCCAGGACCTGATGAGGGATAGTACAGGTTGCATAGACGAGGCTTGTATTCCCGTGAATATAGAAGATTAATGGTTGCTCTGATTGAGGTGTTTAAGATGATCAAAGGAGTTGATCGGGTAGATAGAGAGAAACTACTTCCTCTGGTGGGAGAGTCCTGAACAAGGGCGAGTAACCTTAAAATGAGAGTTAGGCCGTTTAGGGGTGATGTCAGGAAGCACCTCTTCACACAGAGATGGGGAAATCTGGAACTCTCTCCCCCAAAATGCTCTTCAGGCTGCGGGACAGGGGGGCGGGGTGTTAATTGAAAATTTCAAAACAGATTGATAGATTTTTGTTAGGAAAGTATATTAAAGGTTACGGAACCAAGGCAGGTAAATAGAGTTAAGCTACAGATGAGTCCTGATCTAATTGAATGGGGGAACAGGCCCGAGGAGCTGAATGGCCTCCTCCTGTTTCCATGTTCCTATATTCTTGTGCAATATCTCTACATTGTGCTGTCAGTAGCACTGCCCATGCCCAGTAAAGATTACAAAAAAGAACTGTGGAGAAGATTTCAGTCCAAATCATTACTGCAACACCTTGCATTTATACAGTGCCTTTAACGTAGTTAAACATCCCGCTTCACGGGACTGTATTCAGACTAAATTTGGCACCAAACCAAACAGAGAATGCTGGAGATACTCAGCAGGTCAGGCAGCATCTGTGGAGAGAGAAACAGAGTTAATGTTTCAGGTCGATGCCCTTTTGTCAGAACAGATTAATTAGGACATGACCAAAAGCTTGGTCAAAGAGGGAGGATTTAAGCAGCGTCTTCAAGGAGGAGAGCACGGCGGGGAGGTTTAGGGAGGGAATTCGAGTTTAGGGCCCAGGCAGCTGAAGGGAAGGCTGCCAATGATGGGGAGAAGGAAGTGGGGGGATGCACAAGAGGCCAGAATTGGAGGAGCACCGAGATCTCGGAGGTTTGTAGGGCTGGAGGAGGTTACTGAGATGGGGAGGGGTGAGGCCACAGAGGGATTTGAACACCAGGAGGAGAATTTTTCAATCGCGTTGCCGGACCAAGAGCCAATGTAGGTCAGCGAGGCCAGGGGTGATGAGTGAACGGAACTTGGTGCGAGTTAGGATACGGGCAGCCGAGTTTTGGATGAGCTCAAGCTTTGAGGGTGGAAGATGGGAGGCCGGCCAGGGGAGCGTTGGAATAGTCAAGTCGAGAGGCAAGAGAGGCACGGAGGAGGGTTTCAGCAGCAGATGGGCTGAGGCAGGGTGGAGACGGGCGATGCTCGAGATGCTAGCCTTGCGAGTGACGCCCACATCCCATGAACAAATACATTTTTTAAAAGATGGAAGTAGGCGGTCTTTGTGATGTGATGTAGAGGATATGTGGTCAGAAGCTCAGCTCTGGTTCAAATAGGGTGCCAAGGTTGCGAACAGTGTGGTTCAGCCTCAGACAGTGGCCAGGGAGTGGGATGGAGTCAGTGGCTAGGGAATGGAGTTTGTGGCGGGGACAAAGACTATGGCTTCAGTTTTCCCAATATTTAATTGGAGGAAATATTGGCTCATCCAATACTGGATGTCGGACAAGCAGTCTGACAACACAGAGGCAGTGGAGGGGTCCAAGTGCTGGTGAGGTAGAGCTCAGTGTTGAATGTGTAGATGTGGAACCTGACGTGTCTTTGGATGATGTTACTGAGGGGCAGCATGTAGATGAGAAATATTGGGGACTTCGGATAGATCCTTGGTGGGGGGCTCCAGAGGTAATGGGGAGAGGACAAGAGAAGCCATTGCAGGTAATTCTCTGACTATGACTGGATAGATAAGAGTGGAACGAGGCACGGTTGAGAAGGATGAGGAGGGACAGTTCACCATGGTCACAGTCACATAGGATGTAATTTGTGACTTTGGAAGCCGTTTCAGTGGCGTGACAGGGTGGAAACCTGATTGGAGGGCATAGATACATAGAAGATAGGAGCAGGAGTAGGCCATTCGGCCCTTTGAGCCTGCTCCGCCATTCAATGAGATCATGGCTGATCATCCAAATTCAGTACCCGGTCCCTGCCTTCTCCCCATATCCCTTGATCCCTTTAGCCTCAAGAAATATATCTAACTCTTTCTTGAATATATTTAATGAACTGGCCTCCACCGCCCTCTGTGGCAGAGAATTCCACAGGTTCACCACTCTCTGGGTGAAGAAATTCCTCCTCATTTCAGTCCTAAATGGCTTACCCCTTATCCTTAGACTATGACCCCTGGTTCTGGACTCCCCGGCCATCAGAAACATCCTTCCTGCATCTAGTCTGTCCAGGCCTGACAGAATTTTATAGGTTTCGATGAGATCCCCTCTCCAATCTTCTAAACTCCAGTGAGTATAAGCCCAATCGACACAATCTCTCCTCATACGTCATTCCTGCCATCCCAGGTATCAGCCTGGTGAATCTTCGCTGCACTCCTTCCATGGCAAGAACGTCCTTCCTCAGGTAAGGCGACCAAAACTGCACACAATACTCAAGGTGCGGTCTCACCAAGGCCCTGTACAACTGCAGCAAGACATCCTTGTTCTTGTACTCGAACCCTCTTGCTACGAAGGCCAACATACCATTTGCCTTCTTAATCGCCTGCTGCAACTGCATGCTTACCTTCAGTGACTGGTGTACAAGAACACCCAGGTCTCTTTGCACTTCCCCTTCTCCCAATCTATTACCATTCAAATAATAATCTGCCTTCCTGTTTTTGCCACCAAAGTGGATAACCTCACATTTATCCACATTATAGTGCATTTGCCATGTTTCTGCCCAATCACCCAACCTGTCCAAATCATGCTGGAGTTTCACGACATCCTCCTCACAGCATACCCTTCCCCCCCAGCTTTGTGTTGTCTGCAAATTTGGAGATATTACATCCAATTCCCTCGTCCAGATCATTAATATATATTGTGAACAGCTGGGGTCCTAGGACCGATCCTTGCGGTACCCCACTAGTCACTGCCTGCCACTCGGAAAACGACCCGTTTATTCCAACTCTTTGCTTTCTGTCCGCCAACCAGTTCTCTATCCAAGTCAATACCTTGCCCCCAATCCCATGTGCCTTAATTTTGCACGCTAATCTCTTATGCGGGACCTTAGCGAAAGCCTTCTGAAAGTCCAAATACACCACATCCACTGGTTCTCCCTTATCTATTTTACCAGTTACATCCTCAAAAAATTCCAGTAGATTAGTCAAGCATGATTTACCTTTTGTAAATCCATGTTGACTTTGTCCGATCCAGTCACTGCTTTCCAAGTGCTCTGCTATTACATCTTTTATAATGGACTCTAGCATTTTCCCCACTACTGATGTCAAGCTTACATCTGCCTTTTCTCTACCACCTTTTTTGAATAGTGGGGTAACATTAGCTACCCGCCAATCCATGGGTACCGTTCCAGAGTCTATCGAGTTCTGGAAGATGACCAGCAATGCATCTACTATTTCTAGGGCCACTTCCTTAAGTACCCTGGGATGTAGATTATCGGGCCCTGGGGATTTATCGGCCTTCAGTCCCATCAATTTTCCTAACACCATTTCCCTACAAATACTGATTTCTTTCAGTTCCACCCTTTCATCAGACCCTATGTTCCCTGGCATCTCTGGGAGGTTATTTGTGTCCTCCTTTGTGAAGACAGGACCAAAATATGTATTTAGTTGGTCTGCCATTTCTTTGTTCCCCATTATAAATTCCCCCGATTCTGACTGCAAGGGACCTAAGCTTGACTTCACCAATCTTTTTCTCTTCACATATCTATAAAAGCTTTTACAGTCAGTTTTTATGTTCTCTGCAAGCTTACTCTCATATTCTATTTTCCCTTTCTTAATTAATCCCTTTGTCCTCCTTTGTTGAATCCTAAACTGCTCCCAATCCTCAGGATTATTGCTTTTTCTGGCCAATTTATATGCCCTCTCCTTGTACCTTATGCTATCCCTAATTTCCCTTGTTAGCCACGGTTGGGTCACCTTTTTTGTTTTATTTTTATGCCAAACTGGATGAACAAATTCTGTAGTTCATCCATTCGGTCTTTGAACTTCAATTCGGGCTTCAAACCTGGAATTGCAGGAAAGATGGGCTCTGATTTGGAAGGCAATAACATGTTCAAGGACTTTGGAGAGGAAAGGGAGGTTGGAGATGGGGCGGGTAGTTTGCAAGGATGGAGGGGTCAAGTTTACGATTTTTAAGGAGGAGGGTGTTGGTGGCAGATTTTACAGTCAGTAATTGGATATATTTCTTCAATTTTCTGCCCTGCTCTTCGGAAACCACTGACTCTTGGTGGGGTACAGACCCATGATCTCGGGTGCCTTTTGGATAGTTCATTCAGACTAGACAAAGATTGAAGTGGTGCTATTCCACTGTGCAGGGTATCATAGCCACATCTGATCCTTTGCTTAAATGACACTCCTAAGCATGCCCTTTCCAGTAGGAATCATTGGATAGTGAACAGGAGTGTGAATGCATGCTGATTATTGTTTCCAGAGTCAAAGGAATTTTAGAAGATTACAACCAATGCATCCACTATCTCTGTAGCCACTTCTTTTAAGACCCGACGATGCAAGCCATCAGGTCCAGGGGACTTGTCAGTCTTTAGACCCATAAGTTTTGCCTAGCACATTTTCTCTAGTGATAGTAATTTTTTAAGTTCCTCTCTCCCTTTTGCCCCTTGATCTTCTACTATTACTGGGATGTTTTTAGTGTCCTCTACTGTGAAGACAGATACAAAATATTTGTTCAATGCCTCTGCCATTTCATTGTTTCCCATTATTATTTCCCCAGTCTCGTCCTCGAAGGGACCAACGTTTATTTTAGCTACTCTCTTCCTTTTTATATACTTGTAGAAGCTCTTACTGTCAGTTTTTTTATATTTCTTGCTAGTTTACTCTCAAGCTATTTTCTCCCTCTTTATTTTTTTAGTCATCCTTTGCTGGTTTCTAAAAATTTCCCAATATTCTGGCCTACCACTAATCTTCGCAACATTGTATGCCTTTTCTTTCAATTTGATACCATCCTTAACTTCCTTGGTTAGCCATGGTTGGTTCATCCTTCTCTTCGAGTCTTTCTTTCTCACTGAAATATATCTTTGTTGAGAGTCATGAAATAGCTCTTTAAATGTCTGCCACTGCTTTTCTACCGTCTTGCCTTCTAATCTATTTTCCCAATCCACTTTAGCCAACGCTCTCCTCATACCTTTGTAATTGCCTTTTATTTAAGTTTAATACTCTAGTTTCAGACCCAAGTTTCTCACCTTCAAACTGAATGTGGAATTCTATCATGTTATGATCACTCTTCCCTAGAGGATCCTTTACGATGAGATCATTGTTTCATTACACATTACCAGATCTAAAATAGTCTATTCCCTGGTCGGTTCCACAACATATTGTTCCAAGAAACTGTCCCGAATACAGTCAATGAACTCGTCCTCAAGGCTGCTTTTGCCAATTTGATTTGTCCAATCTATATGAAGATTAAAATCGCCCACGATTATTGCAGTATCTTTCTTACAAGCCCCAATTATTTCTTGATTTATACTCTGTCCTATAGAGTAGCTACTGTTAGGGGGCCTATAAACTACTCCTACCAGTGCCTTCTTTCCCTTACTATTTCTTACCTCCACCCAAATTGATTCTACATCTGGAACTTCCGAGCCAAGATAACTTCTCACTATTGCACTGATCTCATCCTTTATTAACAGAGCTACTCCACCTCCTTTTCCTTTCTGTCTATCCTTCCGAAATGTCAAATACCCCTGAATATTCAGTTCCCAGCCTTGGTCACATTGCAACCACATCTCTGTATGGCTATTAGATCATACCCATTTATTTCTATTTGTGCCGTCAATTCATCTATCATGCTGCGTGCATTCAGATAAATTTTGTCTTTTTATCATTTTTCCCTACTCGGACCTTATTTGCTGGTGCACTGTTATGTTTGTACGCTCTGTCCCTTCCTGTCGTACTCCACTCTGGTTTTCATTGCCCATATCGCTACCTTGCACTATTGCCCTGTCCTTTCTCTTTTAACTTTCTAAATTTCCCCTCGCTTGAACCCTCCCCCCCCCCCCCCCCCCCCCACTATTTAGTTTAAAGCCCTATCTACAGCCCTAGTTATTCGATTCGCCAGGACACTGGTCCCAGCATGGTTCAAGTGAAGCCCGTCCCAATGGAACAGCTTCCTCTTACCCCAGTACTGGTGCCAGTGCCTTATGAATCGAAACCCATTTCTCCCACACCAATCCTTGAGCCACGCATTCAACTCTCTGATCTTATTGACCCAATACCAATTTGCTCGTGGCTCAGGTAGTAATCCAGAGATTATTACCTTTTGTGGTTCTACTTTTTAATTTAGACCCTAGCTGCTCCTACTCCCTCAGCAGAACCTCATTCTTAGTCTTACCTCTGCTCTCGGGCCTCCTCTCGCTTTATTCTGCTCTCGCTGCCGCTCTGGTTCTGCCCAGGTCTGCTGGCTCTGCTCTCTGGCCTCCTCTCGCCGCGCTGTTTATTCTGCTCTTGCTGCCGCTCCGAATCTGCCCAGGTCCGCTGGCTCTGCTCTTGGGCCTCCTCTCGCCGCACTCTTTATTCTGCTCTCGCTGCCGCTCCGGTTCTGCCCAGGTCCGCTGGCTCTGCTCTCGGGCCTCCTCTCGCCGCGCTCTTTATTCTGCTCTCGCTGCCGCTCCGGTTCTGCCCAGGTCCGCTGGCTCCTCTCGCCACGCTCTTTATTCTGCTCCCGCTCCAGTCACTTATATTCTTGTGATCCAAGTAGCAAAATGTAACTTTTATAAATTGCTGATTCTAATGCATTGTTCTAAAGTAAGGTTGTGAACTCTGGACGTATTCCTGGAGGTTTCATCAGACAACTGCCAGCCCTGGCTCAGTGGGTAGCACTCTCGCCTCTGAGTCAGAAGGTTGTGGGTAGCACCCTCGCCTCGGAGTCAGAAGGTTGTGGGTAGCACCCTCGCCTCGGAGTCAGAAGGTTGTGGGTAGCACCCTCGCCTCGGAGTCAGAAGGTTGTGGGTTGCACTCTCGCCTCGGAGTCAGAAGGTTGTGGGTTGCACTCTCGCCTCGGAGTCAGAAGGTTGTGGGTTGCACCCTTGCCTCGGAGTCAGAAGGTTGTGGGTTGCACTCTTGCCTCGGAGTCAGAAGGTTGAGGGTTCAAGTCCCACTCCAGAGACTTGAGCACAGAATCTAGGCTGACACTCCAGTGCAGTGCTGAGGGAGTGCTGCACTGTCGAAGGTGCTGTCTTTCGGATGAGATGTTAAACCAAGGCCCCGTCTACTCTCTTGTGGACGTAAAAGATCCCATGGCACTATTTTGAAGAAGAGCAGGGGAGTTATCCCCAGTGTCCTGGCCAATATTTCTCCCTCAATCAACATCACTAAAACAGATTATCTGGTCATTATCACATTGCTGTTTGTGGGAGCTTGCTGTGTGCAAATTGGATGCCGCATTTCCTACATTACAACAGTGACTAGTGTAACCCCTTCACGGTTCTCTAGATATATGTGAGATGTGGTCTCTGTTGTAGACAGTATTCTATAGTCCAGTAAGGAGATCACTACTACAATGGCTTAATTCTAATTATCTTACTTTATAGTTTTAATGTCAGACAGTATAAGAAGATTACGGGTCAATGACCTAAATTAGACATTTGCATACATTAGAATGAATCTAGACATAATAAACATACATTCTCCATTTATATGGATTCAAAGGAGAATCTGTCCGTGTCCAAATTCGAGTGCACTCTTTCGTTGGCGCGCTTAAGTTGGAGCTCATGGTATGTATAATGTCTGCAAGACTTACGACTCTGAACCCCTTCGTTGAATTCTCTTCACGATCACTGAATCCCACTTTGAGTTCTGGATGCAGAGCTACTAATACGAAGGGCGGCGGCCGAGTTTGGAAGCCCGGGACGGGATGCGGCAGCCATTTGCCTCCTGAGCCCTCTTTTCAGAGCTCCTGCCCTCTTTTCTTCCAGTCACTCCCTCTTCCCACTCTAAAACCCCGACTCCACCCCTTCCTCCTGGGGTTTCTGCCTGGAGACTGCGCAGCCTCACTGTCTGCAACAGTTGATACTGGTGCAGAATTATGGAAAGTCTGCTCTTAGTCACATTGTGTCCTTAAAAGTTCTTGCCGTACCTTCACATGGGCAACTTTAACCCAGGGATTTATAACAATGATAATACAGTGTCTAAGTTAAAGATTGATAACCATACTTAGCGTACATAACATTTCCAGTGGGTATTACACTAGTACTGATGCATTTAAGGGGAAGCTGGATAAGCATGTGAGGGAGAAGGGACTAGAGGGTTATGCTGGTAGAGTTAGATGAGGAAAGACGGGAGGAGGCTTGAGTGGAGCAATAACACCGGCATGGACTGGTTGGGCCAAAGAGCCTGTTTTTTGTGCCGTATATCCTATGTAATGTACAATTTTAAAGGGGGATGCAGGAACAGAGAGAACTGGGAGTGTATGTACACAAGTTTGAGGGTGGCAGGACAAGCTGATTCCTTCGTCCTGGATGGTGTCGCGACTTGTGCCTTGTAGATAGTGGAAAGGCTTTGAGGAGTCGGGAGATTAGTCACTCGCCACAGAATACCCAGCCTCTGACCTGCTCTTGTTGCCACAGTATTTATGTGCCTGGTCCAGTTAAGTTTGTGGTCACTGGTGACCCCCAGGATGTTGACAGTGGGGGTGCTTAAACTCTCTTGTTGGAGATGGTCATTGCTTGGCACTTATGTGGCGCGAATATTACCTGCCACTTATCAGCCCAAGCCTAGATGTTGTCCAGGTCTTGCTGCATGCAGGCATGGACTGCTTCATTATCTGAGGAATTGCGACTGGAATTGAACACTGCAATCATCAGCAAAGCTCCCCACTTCTGACCTTATGATGGAGGGAATGTCATTGATGAAGCAGCTGAAATGATTGGGCCTAGGACACTGCCCTGAGGAACTCCTGCAGCGATGTCCTGGGGCTGAGATGATTGACCTCCAACAACCACAACCATCTTCCTTTGTGCTAGGTATGACTCCAGCCTGATCCCCATTGACTTCAATTTTACTAGGGCTGCTTTGTGCCATATTCAAATGCTGCCTTGATGTCAAGGGCAGTCACTCTCCCCTCACTTCTGGAATTCAGCTCCTTTGTCCATGTTTGGACCAAGGCTGTAATGAGGTCTGGAGCCGACTGGTCTTGGCCGAACCCAAACTGAGCAGGTTATTGGTGAGTAAGTGCCGCTTGATAGAACTGTCGACGACACCTTCCATCACTTTGCTGATGATTGAGAGTAGACTGATGGGGCGGTAATTGGCCAGATTGGATTTGTCTTGCTTTTTCTGGACAGGACATACCTGGGCAGTTTTCCACATTGTCAGGTAGATGCCAGTGTTGCAGCTGTACTGGAACAGCTTGGCTAGAGGCGCATCTAGTTCTGGAGCACAAGTCTTCAGCACAATAGCCGGGATGTTATCGGGGCCCATAGACTTTGCTGTATCCAGTGCGCTCAGTCGTTTCTTGATATCACGTGGAATGAATTGAATTGGCTGAAGACTGGCTTCTGTGATGGTGGGGACCTCAGGAGGAGGCCGATATGGATCATCCACTCGGCATTTCTGGCTGAAGATGGTTACAAACGCTTCAGCCTGGGGTCCGCAATCATCGAGGATGGGGATGTTCATGGAGCCTCCTCCTCCCGTTAGTTGTTTAATTGTCCACCACCATTCATGACTGGATGCGGCAGGCCTGCAAAGCTTTGATCTGATCTGTTGATCGCAGGATGGCTCTGTCTATAGCATGCTGCTTCCGCTGTTTAGTCACAAGTCACCCGGTCCGGATGGGATGCATCCTAGGATGGAGATAGCTTAAGCTCTGACCACAATCTTTAATTCTCCTTGACTATTGGAGTGGTGCTAGAGGATTGGAGGATTGCAAATGTTGCTATTCAAAAAAAGGGAGAGGGATAAACTGGAAACTACAGGTCAATCAGACTAATGTCAATGGTGGGAAAACTGCTAGAGACCATTGTCCAGGACAAAATGAATTCTCACTTGGAGAAGCATGGGTTAATAAGGAGCAGCCAGCATGATTTGTTAAAGGCAAATCATGTGTGACTAACCGGATTGTTATTTGATGAAGTAACAGAGAGGGTTGATAAAGATAGTGCAGTAGATATTGTGTATATATGGACTTTCAAAAGGCGTTTGATAAAAGTACCTCATAATAGACTTCTTTGGAAAATAGAAGCACGTGGCATTAAAGGGATGGTGGTAACTTTGGTACATAATTGGTTGAGGGATAGGAGGCAGGGAGTAGTGGTGAACGGATGCTTTCCTGACTGGAGAGAAGTATGCAGTGGGGTCGCCCAGGGGTCGGTATTAGACCACTGCTTTTCTTGTTATATTTAAATGTAGCCTGGCGAAATGGAGCAGCACAGGACACGAACTTTCGTTTTTGGGTTTTTTTTATTCTGTATTAATAACTTGGGTCTAGGTGTAGGATGAAATTGTAAATACATAAAACACAGTCGACAAAATACGGCAGTGGCTTGCTGTAAAACAGAACATGAGGTAAACCACAGGTGCAGGTAGTTAATTAACCAACAATCATTATACAAAACAAAACATATCATACCATACATTCGTATGTCCCGTTATCACTTGTTACCTCTTACAAGCAAACAGAAAGTATTAAACTCGTTCGAAACGTAGCCCCAAGGACTCAACAACAATTTTAACAAAGGTTAACACCAGCACATGGTGGGACAATCTGCAAGCATCCCCGTGATATCGAGTGATTTGGGAAACAATATCACTTTAAAACTATGTCTGGCTGCACTAAATGCTGTTTTAGTTGTACTTTACGCAGACTTAAGTTCATTTCAAAAGTCATATTCACCCCAACTCTCCTCAGAGCACATCCCTCACGCTGGATCTAGAAAATGGAGGCTGTGAAGAAAGGGGAGGTTCCTTTGGCATCACATGGCCCTTCCCATAACCCTTTTCTCCTTTTTTCAAATTCTAAAGGGGAAAATGAACCGCACCATCTAGTGGACTTAAATATTCACTGCATTTTCCCACTTGGCTACATTCTCCCCTGCTTTAAAGTCAACGTCCTCGGTGACTTAGCACCCGTTTTTCACTTCTTTTACAGCTTCTCGAAAAAATGCAGTACCCAGACTTGATAAAACATGAGAGAACACCTCAGGACTGAGTGAGACTGCATTACAGGCTGACTGAGGCAAATGGTATGGGTTAGGGTTTACCCCAGCATTGGCTCTTTTAGTTCTGCGAGGAGCCGGAATGGGTACCTCAACCTCAGTCCCACACTCAGAAGGATCTGAATGCTCTGGCTCAGAAACAGCCTCTGATTCCTGTACATCTTGGGCGTTACCAACAGGATCATTGTTTACTTTTTCCTCCTGAGTTAACTCTGGATAGGTGACTTCCTCTACCACAACAAACTCAGTATCAGAGGGCTCTGGCAACGATTCTGTCAAAAGAGTGACAGGGGACTTGGTTCTCGTCCGCCTAGGCTCAGGGACAGGGGTAACACATGGCCTAAGATTAACTCTATGGACCCTTTTTAAAGGACCGCCCTCTACAGGCTCAACTGCATGTGTAGTACCCTGTACCTCCACCACTCTGTACACAGTAGGACCCCAAGCATCCTGAATTTTGTTCCTACCCAAAGGCCTGTGTCGTAAGTATACCAACTGACCCACCTCAATGGTTGGACAGTACACTTTGTCTTTGTTAAGTTCAATTCTTTGAGCTGATTTCTTTTCAGTGTACTCTCTTGCCCTTGCATGTGCCTCCTTCAAATGCTCTTGGTGGACAACCAACCACTCATGTTTCTTGTCTAACACTTGCTCCTGACCTAATAAAGCATCTACAGGAAGGTGTGGATGAACCCCGAAAAGCAGATAGTACGGTGAGTAGCCAGTCGTAGCATGGGGTGTTACATTGTAGGCATACACCAACTCAGATAAGTGCTCAGGCCAGCGGCGCTTCTTTTCTGGAGGCAGTGTACGCAAAAGATCATGTAAAGATCTGTTGAATCTCTCACATTGAGCATTTCCTTCTGGGTGGTGTGGGGTAGTGCGGGTTTTCTTTACACCATAAAGCTTACACAGCTCGGCAATGATTTCACTCTCAAAATTTCGACCTCTGTCTGAATGCAATCTTTCTGGGACCCCATACTTCATGAACCACTCTTTGAGAAGGACTTTTGCCGTGGTATCAGCCTTTTGGTCCCGAGTAGGGAAGGCTTGTGTGAATTTAGTGAAAACATCGGTCACCACTAACACATTCTCACGACCATCGGAGGCCGGTTCCAGCATGGTGAAATCTACAGCAACTACTTCAAGGGGCCGGGAGGCTAGAAATGATTTCATAGGGGCATGTATCTTGGGGTGGGGCATTTTTGTCAAAACACACCTCTCGCATTTCTTGACCCACTGTTCCTCATCCCCATACATCCCAACCCAAAAACATCTCTGTCTCAAAAGGTTCTGTGTGCGCTCTATTCCCTGATGGCCCATACGATCATGCACACCTTCAAGCACGACTTCTTTCAAACAAGAGGGCAGTAGTAGCTGGTGACACTCACCAACATGGACATCCTCGATTACACGGTACAACAAACCATCTTGCTCACAAATACGGGGCCACTGCTTTAACATGGATAATACTAGCTTGGATAACTGCGACCTCTCCTTGTAAGTTGGCCTTCGCTGCTCACCCCAAAACTTCCTAAACACGCTGAGGGTGGGGTCTGTGTCCTGAAACTTACGTAGTTCCTCTTTAGAGTAACCGGGAAGTGTTGGTGTGTTACCCTGCAACTCACTACGCTCAGTACTTTCTTCTGTGTCCGAAACACGGATCTGTCTGACTTTACAGCACTTGACTCCTGCTGTCCCTAAGTCTGGTCCTAGAGCTGTTCCCTTGTGAGTGACATTACATATGGCCACACAACCATCATAGTCTGCATCCCCACTGTCTGACTCGGGCTCCCCTGCTAACGGCTGCCTAGAGAGGGCATCTGCTGCTGCATTACAGCGGCCTGGGCGGTACTTGACGTCAAAGTCAAAAACAGCTAACTGAGCCACCCATCTTTGCTCAACAGCACCTAACTTAGCTGTAGAAAGGTGACACAGGGGGTTGTTATCTGTTATGACAGTGAACTTGGAACCTAGAAGGTAACCTCGAAATTTCTCTGAAACAGCCCATTTGAGGGCGAGGAGCTCTAGTTTCATACTGCTGTAGTTTCTGTCATTTCTTTCAGCATTACGGAGCCTCCTACTGGCATATGCTATCACTCTCTTCCTATCTCCCTGTTGCTGGTGGAGGATGGCACCTAATCCTAGGTTACTGGCATCCGTCTCTACAATAAAAGGCTGAGTGAAATCTGCGTAACCTAACACTGGAGCACTGATCAGCTTTTCTTTCAGCTGTTCGAAAGCAGCTTGGCACGCAGCTGTCCATGAACCTTCAAACAACCGTTTTGCTTTTGCTGGGCTGTCTTCCCTAAGGCATGCATTGACTACGTCATGGAGAGGGCCAGCTCGTTTAGAAAAATCCTCAATGAACCTCCTGTAATAACTACAGAAACCAAGAAATGACCTCAGATCTTTGACTGTACTGGGGACCGGCCACTTCTTTACGGCGGCAATTTTCTCTGGATCTGTCCCTATACCCTCCCCTGAAATTTGATGCCCAAGGAACCTGACTTCCTGCTGCAGGAAGTGACACTTTTCAAGCTTTACTTTCAAACCTGTCTCTTTCAGTCGTCTTAGAGCTGTCTCAAGCCTCTCTAAATGGTCCGGGAAGGTCTGAGAGAACACAAGGATGTCATCTAAATACACTAATAGGATGTGGAACACTAAGTCGCTCATAGTCGCTTGCATAAGTCGTTGAAAAGTCGCAGGTCCATTACAGACACCAAAAGGCATTCTGAGGTACTCAAAAAGGCCAAAAGGAGTTGTAAAAGCAGTCTTAGGCCTGTCACTTTCACGAACAGCAACCTGGTGGTACCCACTTGCAAGATCAATGGTCGAGAAGAACTTTGCACCATGAAGGGCATCAAAACTCTCGTCAATGCGGGGCAAAGGAAATGCGTCACGTCTGGTTTTTGAGTTTAGTTTCCTAAAGTCAACACATAGTCGTATGTCTCCATCAGTCTTACGAACTACCACTATGGGTGAAGCGTATGAACTATTGCTCTCCTGGATGACACGCTTTCTTAAAAGCTTAGTGATGTGGTCCCTCACCTCTTTGTACAGTGTAGGTGGGATACGACGGTATGGCTCTGTAACTGGTGCGTCATCTACCAAGTTAATCTCATGCTCAACTTTATCAGTGTAGCCTAGGTCCTCATCCTTAAAAGCAAATACTTCCGAATACCTGGCTAAAAGTGCACCTAACTCTGCTTGTTGGCCCTGTGTGCCACCTATGTGTAGTTTGTCCAAAAGCAACTGAATGTCTTGGTCTGTCATCTGTCCTTCTTTTCTGCCAACAGTTACTTCCTGTGTCAGCGGAGATGCGTTGAAATCGCACCTCACAGGAGTCCTTGTCTACACACTCTGCCTGAGTCGGAATACCAAGCCTGGTCCTGGGGCTTAACCACACATCCTCCTCAGAGAAATTTACCACCTGCACTGGAAATAAATGTCCCTTTGATTCAACTAGAGTGGGGACAACTACCAGGCCACCTGGCAATGGTGTGTTACCTGGCTCCAACAGCATTTTAGTGCTGCCACCTGACTGAGTTTTAAGTCCCTTTACATAGACTGTAGCTATGGAAGACGCAGGCACATGTACAGCACCCCTACCAGCTACACGGACAGAAGATGACTTTGGAGTGATGTTACACTGTTGTACTTGCTGAAATGCTTCCCTCCAATCTGAATCCAACTTTCCCCCAAGAGTAGTGTCAAACTCAGCATGAACTAGTTGTCTGCATCGGCTGATGATGTTCATACCAATAAGACCTGGTGCTGCAGGCTGTGACTGCTGATGCTCTTTGACTACCAGGAAACCACATTCGGGTAAGGTTATGCCCATAGTTTCAACGTCTAACTCAAGGTAGCCCAAGTAGGGAATGTCCAACCCGT
The DNA here is from genome assembly GCF_052327205.1 of Somniosus microcephalus. Taxonomy (NCBI): domain Eukaryota; kingdom Metazoa; phylum Chordata; class Chondrichthyes; order Squaliformes; family Somniosidae; genus Somniosus; species Somniosus microcephalus. The sequence goes on along the minus strand of NW_028225644.1, from coordinate 102,010 downwards.
TGGCGGCAGTGATCTTAAGCCACCCGGTTGTAGGCAGCATATCCTCATCCCTCCCAAGTAAGTGCTCTCTTGAAAAAAACTTCAGCAATAGTGCTGACTTGGCTCCCGGTATCCAGTAAACAGTTAGCAGTAACCCCCCCAATCTTGAGATCTACTACTGGACATTTACCTACTGCACGGTCAAGAAATCTGTCACGAATACCAGTACTGTTCTGAGAGCCTGCAGGTTTTCCTCGCATTGCCCGGCTCATGGCAATCGAGGGAGTTAGTTTTCCTGCACCCCAGCCAGCATTGGTGGATGTGTTTGCTACCTCGTGCTTCTGAGGACACTGTTTGGCAATGTGCCCCGCCCCGTTGCACTTAAAGCAAATAGGCTGACCTTCATCAGTGAACTTTGGCTTGGCTCTAGGCTTCCCAACCTTGTCATTACCCGTGTTTTCCTTCTGTAGAGCAAGACCCCGTAATGCCTCTGTTAGTTCCCCGATAGCTTTACCCTGTTCCGCCACCACTTTAAGAACATCCTGTAAAGTGACAGCCTGGCTGCCTGGTACCCCAATGGCAAAACACTGAAGATCCCTCCCCGTACTGTCACACACTACATTCTTGCTCTTTGCAACTTTAGTGCTACAGGGCTGGTCTTCTAAGGACCATAAGACAGCTTCCTCACGTACATCGAACAGGGTAGACTGGGGGTTGTCTCGTACAAACTTGCGCAACTCTCTCCGGAGTGAGGGATCTCTAACACCATCAACAAATCTGTTTCTGACAACCCGTTTTGTGTCCGGCACAGCATCAGGTGATTGCTTTACCAAAGTTCTAATAATCTGAGAGAGTGCATGTGAGTATTCTCGGAAATCTTCACCCTCTTCTTGCTTGCGTCCATAGAAAGTTTCTAACAGCTGGGACTCACTGCGTTTTTCGGTGAAAGCCCCCCTTAGGTAACTGAACAGGTCACTGGGCTGCTTAGACTCTCCACCCAACCGTAACCTAATTTCCTGTAGGGCTGCCCCCCTCAACAAAGATCGAATGAAATCTACCTGCTCTGCAGGAGTCTGATCTCTAGCTCGTAGTACACTTTCAACCTCTTCAATGAACTCATCAACTGAACGACTATCTTTGGATACCTCACCACTGAATGGTTGGATCTGACGCTCTCTGGGTACATACACATATGACTTGGTTGCCCCATTACCTAGAGTGGCAATAATTGCCATTGCTTGGTCATGGTTTTTTTTCAACTCTGAAATCTGTGCCTTGAGTTGATCTATCTGGTTGCCCTCACCCACACTAGAGGTATTGTCCTCACCATCCGAATTGTGAGCTCCACCCGCCTCCTCAGGAGGGTCTAACATTTTGACTCAGTTCACAAGTCCCTGACAGTCACTGAATGGGATGGCCGCTGCGACGATTCTTCTCCAATGGTGTCCCTCCTCGGTGCCTTGATGGGTCCTCTCCCAGATTGGTCCTGGCGCCCTCTGGATCCCGTCTGTCTGGTCTGGTCCTCCTTAGCAACCCCAGGCAGCACTCTCCGTCCGTCTCCAGGTCCACTTGGCACCACACCGCTCTTCCCCCACTGCCGTATTTTATGTAACTTTCCCAAACCTGAGAAACTCCAAGCTAACAGACCCCACTCCTGGTACCAAAATGTGTAGCCTGGCGAAATGGAGCAGCACAGGACACGAACTTTCGTTTTTGGGGTTTTTTTATTCTGTATTAATAACTTGGGTCTAGGTGTAGGATGAAATTGCAAATACATAAAACACAGTCGACAAAATACGGCAGTGGCTTGCTGTAAAACAGAACATGAGGTAAACCACAGGTGCAGGTAGTTAATTAACCAACAATCATTATACAAAACAAAACATATCATACCATACATTCGTATGTCCCGTTATCACTTGTTACCTCTTACAAGCAAACAGAAAGTATTAAACTCGTTCGAAACGTAGCCCCAAGGACTCAACAACAATTTTAACAAAGGTTAACACCAGCACATGGTGGGACAATCTGCAAGCATCCCCGTGATATCGAGTGATTTGGGAAACAATATCACTTTAAAACTATGTCTGGCTGCACTAAATGCTGTTTTAGTTGTACTTTACGCAGACTTAAGTTCATTTCAAAAGTCATATTCACCCCAACTCTCCTCAGAGCACATCCCTCACGCTGGATCTAGAAAATGGAGGCTGTGAAGAAAGGGGAGGTTCCTTTGGCATCACATGGCCCTTCCCATAACCCTTTTCTCCTTTTTTCAAATTCTAAAGGGGAAAATGAACCGCGCCATCTAGTGGACTTAAATATTCACTGCATTTTCCCACTTGGCTACATAAATGACCTGGACTTGGATATAGGGAGTACAATTTCGAAGTTTGCAGATGATACAAAACTTTGCAACATAGTAAGTAGTGAGGAAGATAGTAGCAGACTTCAGGAGGACATAGGCAGACTAGTGAAATGGGCAGACACATGGCAGATGAAATTTAATGCGGTTAAGTATGAAGTGATGCACCTTGGGAGAAACAACATGGCGAGGCAGTATAATCTGAACGGTACTATTTTGAGAGGGATGCAAGAACAGAGGGACCTGGGGCTGAATATTCACTGCAGTGCCTCCATTGATGGAAGGGTGTCATTGCACTGTAACAAGTTTACATAGGCAGTTCCCTCTATCTATCTTTCTCTAGCTCTCTCATCAGAATTTATAATGAAGAAATTGACTGTGTGCAGAGGGAAGTTTAAATAATGTAGATTCTAATAATCAGTGTTTGATAAAGGAGCTGGAGTGCCCAGCTCTCACTTTTGTAGTTAAACTTGATACACCCTAAGAAGCTGCTGTTCTATGATATCTTTAAAAAAATTTAAAAAATTCTATAAAATTAATTTTAATTTAACATAGCTAAGTAATCGATTCCCTAATCTCACTGCTCCCTCTTGCTCCCGATTCTCTAATCTCACTGCTCCCTCTTGCTCCCGATTCCCTAATCTCACTGCTCCCTCTTGCTCCCGATTCTCTAATCTCGCTGCTCCCTCTTGCTCCCGATTCTCTAATCTCGCTGCTCCCTCTTGCTCCCGATTCTCTAATCTCGCCGCTCCCTCTTGCTCCCGATTCTCTAATCTCACTGCTCCCGATTCTCTAATCTCGCTGCTCCCTCTTGCTCCCGATTCTCTAATCTCGCCGCTCCCGATTCTCTAATCTCACTGCTCCCGATTCCCTAATCTCGCTGCTCCCTCTTGCTCCCGATTCTCTAATCTCACCGCTCCCTCTTGCTCCCGATTCTCTAATCTCACCGCTCCCTCTTGCTCCCGATTCTCTAATCTCACCGCTCCCTCTTGCTCCCGATTCTCTAATCTCACCGCTCCCTCTTGCTCCCGATTCTCTAATCTCACCGCTCCCTCTTGCTCCCGATTCTCTAATCTCGCCGCTCCCTCTTGCTCCCGATTCTCTAATCTCGCCGCTCCCTCTTGCTCCCGATTCTCTAATCTCACTGCTCCCTCTTGCTCCCGATTCTCTAATCTCGCCGCTCCCTCTTGCTCCCGATTCTCTAATCTCACTGCTCCCTCTTGCTCCCGATTCCCTAATCTCACTGCTCCCTCTTGCTCCCGATTCTCTAATCTCACTGCTCCCGATTCTCTAATCTCACTGCTCCCTCTTGCTCCCGATTCTCTAATCTCGCTGCTCCCTCTTGCTCCCGATTCTCTAATCTCGCCGCTCCCTCTTGCTCCCGATTCTCTAATCTCGCCGCTCCCGATTCTCTAATCTCGCTGCTCCCTCTTGCTCCTGATCTAGAGTGCAGATTGTGATGGAGATTCACACCCACTGTGATCGAGCTGCTGGAGGAGCAGGGAATATCAGTCGTTTTTAAATGACTGTTGTTAGTGAAAGGATGATGGTGCAATGGCTACCAGGAGGCATGTGTCTGTTGTATTACCAAATACGGTTAAACAGGAGAGCGTCCATGGCCCATCACTCCTAATTGTGTCATTTTACATTTGACCAGATATGCAGTCTCACTTATTTACATGTTGCTGCCTAACTACAAGTCTGTAAACTCTCTGCGATTTTTTTACAACCTGTGTCGTACCTCGGGAACCTGCTATTGATAAATTATTTGGACTATGTTTCCGTTCAAACATTAAGTATGAGAAGGAAAAATAAAAGCAGAAAATGCAGTAAACAAATAGCAGGTCAGCCAGCTTGTGGGAAAAGACTAGTTAATGTTTCAGGTATAGACCCTGATCAGAGCTGCAATTCTCATGAAACCTTAACCTCTTGGGATGTGGAAGGGTGTACTGTGGATTCCCAGATCTGTTCAGTATGACAGGAAAGTTTGGTGTGCAGTAAGTAGCCCTTTCACTGACTGACTGACTTCTTTTCTGTGCTAGGATGATGCCCTCTCATTTGCAGAGACTGTGGGCTACCCCTGCTTGCTGAGGCCATCTTACGTCCTAAGGTAAAGCTATTATTTCTGGGCTTGGGGCTCCACTTGATATCTGTGAGAAGTATCAGATTCATTTTATGTAAGATACCAAACATCCAATCTGTGCATGCTGTCGGGTACAAAAGCGATTTTCTGGCAGATTGTTGTCCAGTAGCTTTCCCTCGTTCCCTGTCCTGCCATCCTATTCTGAAGGTGCTGACTTGCTTGCTCAAGTGGCATTCTTTATGTGTGAACCTAGATGGTGAGTGTCGACAGGCTATCGAACTGTGAAGGGATGTCAGTCTAGCTCGATCCTGCCTGTTGACGCACGTGGACTCTCCAGCAGGAGTCGCAGGATAATCCCCCAGCAGCTGGCAGCCCTGCCTGAAGCCAATTGTTTTCCTCCGATGATGTCCCACCTGTCTCTTGTATGATCTGCACAGCTGGTTTAGGACAAGTCCATGTAGGTTGTACTGAAGATTGACTGGGGCAAGTGCAAAGCATGAACTTGAGTAAGCTTTACACCTGCATTTTCCAAAGCAATTTCATAAGCTTATTGCTAAGCACTCTGTGTCCTGGATTGATCAGTAAGTGAGCTCAGATACATGAGGTCAGAGGCTGGACAAATGTTCTTTTTCCTATATACCATCTTCCTTAATGCTGTAACCACGTGAATGACCCGCGATTGAGTCCAACGTGGCATTGCAGTTGTGGTTATGGTTAACTGGGCTACACTGTACTCAAACCAACTAACCAGCCCCTCTAATAACAGAAAATGCTGGAAAAACTCAGCAGGCCAGGCAACATCCGTGGCGAGAAATTAGAGTCGACGTTTCGGGTCTAACCCTTTTTCAAAACTGGAAAGGAAATGAAATAGATCGAAAGGCAGGGGTGGGAGACAACAAAAGAAGTGAAGAGACATTAAAAGATATTCAAAACGAGACGAGATGGTGCTAGGACTAGTGGAGACAATAGACAGCTCAGATTAGGTGTGAAATGTTCTGGCAGAATGAGAGACAGCTGCCATGTGGGAGAGAGAAAAAAAAAGGAAAGGGGTGGGGGAGGGAAAAATCAAAACAAAGGGGTGGATGAAACATTTTTACTTATATCTAATAGGGGCCGAGGTTATGATCTGAAATAGTTGAACTCTATATTGAGTCCAGAAGGCTGCAAAGTGCCTAATTGGAAGATGAGGTGCTGTTCCTCGAGTTTACGTTGCGCTTCCGCGGAACAATGCAAGAGGCCAAGGACGGTGAGGTCCGAGTGGGAGTGAAGCGGTGAATTAAAATGACAGGCAACCGGAAGCTCGGGGTCACCCTTACGGGCTGAACGGAGGTTTTCCGCAAAGCGGTCACCCAATCTGCGTTTGGTCTCCCCAATATAGAGGAGACCGCATCGTGAGCAGCGAATACAGTATACTAGATTGCAAGAAGTACAAGTAAATCGCTGTTTCACCTGGAAGGGGTGTTTGGGGCCCTGGACAGTGGGAAGGGGGGAGGTATAGGGGCCGGTGTTACATCTCCTCCGCTTGCATGGGAAGGTGCCAGGCAAAGGGGAAGGGGTGCTGGGGGTGATAGAGGAGTGGACTAGGGTGTCTCGGAGGGAGCGGTCCCTACAGAATGCTGAAAGGGGAGGGGAGGAGAAGATGCGTTTGGTGGTGGGATCACTTTGGAGGTGGCGGAAATGGCGGAGGATGATCCGTTGAATGTGGAGGCTGGTGGGGTGAAAGGTGAAGACAAGGGGAACCCTATCGTGGTTCCGGGAGGGAGGGGCAGGGGTGAGGGCAGAAGTGCGGGAGATAGAACGGACACGGTCGAGGGCTGTGTCAACCACGGTAGAGGGGAATCCTCGGTTGAGGAAAAAGGAAGACATGTTGGAAGCACTGGTGTGGAAGGTGGCATCGTCGGAGCAGATACGGCGGAGGCGGAGAAACTGGGAGAATGGAATAGAGTCCTTACAGGAGGCGGGGTGGGAGGAAGTGTAGTTCGGGTAGCTGTGGGAGTCAGTGGGCTTGTAGTGAATATTGGTCAATAACCTATCCCCAGAGATGGAGACGGAAAAGTCGAGGAAGGGAATGGAAGAGTCAGAGATGGACCATGTGAAGGTGAGGGAAGGGTGGAAATTGGAGGCAAAGTGAATGAAATTGTCAAGTTCGGGGCGAGAGCAGGAAACGGCACCGATAGTCATCAATGTATCGGAAAAAGAGGTGAGGGAAGGGACCTGAGTAGGACTGGAACAAAGAGTGTTCCACGTATCCCACGAAAAGGCAGGCATAGCTAGGACCCATGTGGGTACCCATAGCAACACCTTTGATTTGGAGGAAATGAGTGGAGTTAAAGGAGAAGTTGTTCAATGTGAGAACAAGTTCAGCCAGGCGGAGGAGGGTAGTGGTGGATGGGGACTGGTCGGGCCTCTGTTCAAGGAAGAAGCGGAGCGCCCTCAGGCCATCCTGGTGGGGGATGGAGGTGTAGAGGGATTGTACGTCCATAGTGAAAAGGAAGCGGTTGGGGCCTGGAAACTGTTAAAGTGGCGGAGGGCAGCCGAAGAGTCGCGGATGTAGGTGGGAAGAGACTGGACAAGGGGAGAAAAGATAGAGTCGAGATAGGAAGAGATAAGTTCCGTGGGGCAAGAACAGGCTGAAACAATGGGTCTACCAGGGCAGTCCTGTTTGTGGATCTTGGGAAGGAGGTAGAAGCCGGCTGTGCAGGGTTGGGGAACTATGAGGTTGGTGGCCGCGAGGGGAAGATCTCCAGAGGAGATGAGGTCAGTGACAGTCTTGGAAACGGTGGTTTGATGTTCGGTAGTGGGGTCATGGTCCAGGTGGAGGTAGGAAGAGATGTTGGAGAGTTGGCGTTCAGATTCCGCTAGGTAGAGGTCAGTTCACCAAACAGCACCACCCTTGTCAGCAGGTTTAATGACAATGTCAGGGTTGGAGCTAAGAGAATGGAGTGCTGCAAGTTCAGAGGGAGGGAGGTAGGTTGGAGTGAGTGAGGGGAGCAGAGAAATGGAGACAGCCGATGTCACGGCGGCAGTTAGCGATGAAAAGATCTAGAGAGGGTAAGAGGCCAGGGGGAGGGGTCCAGGTAGAACGGGAATTCTGAAAGCGGGAGAAAGGGTCAGTCGTGCGGGGGGGAAGACTCCTGGCCAGAGAAGTGGGCACGGAGACGAAGGCGGCGGAAAAAGAGCTCAATATCGTGCCAAGCTCGAAATTCATTGAGGTGGGGGCATAAGGGGATGAAGCTCAGGCCTTTGCTGAGGACTGATCGTTCGGGGTCAGAGAGGGGAAGGTCAGAGGGGATAGTGAAAACGCGGCAGGGGGTGAGATTGGGAGAAGGGGGGTCAGAGGAAAGTGAAGGGGAAGAAGGTTCCGGAGGGGTGTTGGTGTCCAAGAGTTGATGAAGCATCCCCTCAACTGGATTACAAGAAGAACGACTTTGCATTTATTTTTTGTAGAAAAATGTCCCAAGGAGCCTCCGATGTGAAGGGGAAAGTGGTCAGGGGAGAGGGGTTTGAAGTGGTGGTTGGTCGTATCTTTTATTTTGAGGAGGTTATGACCTTGTTGGATTATGGAAGCTCCGTCGCCATTGTGTATCTAGATTTTCAGAAAGCCTGCCGTCGCGCAAGTCTGCATTTTGTGGGCAGGATTTAGGTTGGATAGTAAATGGGTTATATTGGCTTAGACAAAAGGCACTCATTAATGGAGGGATGGTCACTCATGGAGTCACGCAGAGATCCATGCTCTTTAATTACCGATCTGGAACGGACCAAAGGTTTGCTGTTGACACGCAGATTTAGGTGGATGTTAGGCTGTTGGATGAAAAATATAGACATGAATGGGTCTGACAGGTGGCTTTCAATGTAGACAAGTCCATGATGATGCCTTTGGGCTGAGCCAGCTGTGCGGGGGGGGCGGCACGGAGGGAAGGTGAGCCAGCTGTGTGTGGGGGGAGGGGAGGTGAGCCAGCTGTGTGTGGGGGGAGGGGGAGGTGAGCCAGCTGTGTGCGGGGGGAGGGGCTCTGGGCCTGCTGTGTGTGGGGGGAGAGGGGCTGGGCCTGCTGTGTGAGCAGGGGAGAGGGGCTGGGCCTGCTGTGTGGGGGGAGAGGGGCTGCGCCTGCTGTGTGAGCAGGGGAGGGGGGCTGGGCCTGCTGTGTGTGGGGGGAGGGGGGCTGGGCCTGCTGTGTGTGGGGGGAGGGGGGCTGGGCCTGCTGTGTGAGCAGGGGAGGGGGGCTGGGCCTGCTGTGTGAGCAGGGGAGGGGGGCTGGGCCTGCTGTGTGTGGGGGGAGAGGGGCTGGGCCTGCCGTGTGAGCAGGGGAGGGGGGCCGGGCCTGCTGTGTGTGGGGGGAGGGGGGCCGGGCCTGCTGTGTGAGCAGGGGAGAGGGGGGCTGGGCCTGCTGTGTGTGGGGGGAGGGGGGCTGGGCCTGCTGTGTGAGCAGGGAAGGGGGGCTGGGCCTGCTGTGTGAGCAGGGGAGGGGGGCTGGGCCTGCTGTGTGTGGGGGGAGGGGGGCTGGGCCTGCTGTGTGAGCAGGGAAGGGGGGCTGGGCCTGCTGTGTGAGCAGGGGAGGGGGGCTGGGCCTGCTGTGTGTGGGGGGAGAGGGGCCGGGCCTGCTGTGTGAGCAGGGGAGGGGGGCCGGGCCTGCTGTGTGTGTGGGGGGAGGGGGGCCGGGCCTGCTGTGTGAGCAGGGGAGAGGGGCTGGGCCTGCTGTGTGAGCAGGGGAGGGGGGCTGGGCCTGCTGTGTGAGCAGGGGAGGGGGGCTGGGCCTGCTGTGTGAGCAGGGGAGTGAAGTTTAGCAGCCAGTCACTCGATGAGCCGTGTCGATGTGTAAATGTTTGACGCCAGTGTTTCATTTTGTCTCTTCCAGTGGTTCAGCGATGAACGTGGCTCACGATGCGGTGGAGATGAAGAAATTCCTAGCGGAGGCGGCCCGTGTGTCTCAGGTACCTGCCCCCATCCACTGCTCCCCATCCCTCATCCCTCCTTATTGATTGCTCTCTGTTTCCTGATGTCTGACTGTGTTGGCTCTGCTGCCATCAGCAGCCTGGAGTTTACACTCTATGTGGATGTACTGTTGATGAGCATGAACAATTTGCAGCCTGGTTTGAAGTGCATTGGGAAGCACTTTTGAAATGCGGATTTATTTATGCACTTTAGTTGTTCAGGGAAAAAAAAATCTACTTTTACAATTATGTCATAGAATCATAGAAAGTTACAGCACAGAAGGAGGCCATTTCGGCCCATCGTGTCTGTGCCGGCTGAAAAAGAGCTATCCACCCTAATCCCACTTTCCAGCTCTTGGTCCGTAGCCCTGTAGGTTACGGCACTTCAAGTGCATATCCAAGTACTTTTTAAATGCGATGAGGGTTTCCGCCTCTACCACCCTTGCAGGCAGAGTGTTCCAGAACCCCACCACCCTCTGGGTGAAAATGTTTTTCCTCAAATCCCCTCTAATCCTTCTACCAAGTACTTTAAATCTATGCCCTCTGGTTATCGACCCCTCTGCTAAGGGAAACAGTTCCTTCCTATCCACTCTATCGAGGCCCGTCATAATTTTATACACCTCAATTAGGTCTCCCCTCAGCCTCTTCCGTTCCAAAGAAAACAACCGCAACCTATCCAATCTTTCCTCATAGCTAAAATTCCCCAGCCCAGGCAACATCCTTGTAAATCTCCTCTGCACCCTCTCTAGTGCAATCACTTCTTGTTCTGTTTTGTAAAATAAAGCTCTCCAGGTAGATTGCAATTGGCCAGGGTTGAAACAACCCGACCTTCCCTCTGAGCCTGTGGAGGCTCCAGATTCAAACTGGGTTTGGGGGGGAGGGTGCGCACGGGTGGGGGGGTGGGGGGGGGAAGGGGAGGAGGGTGCGCGGGGGGAAGGGGAGGAGGGTGCGCGGGGGGAAGGGGAGGAGGGTGCGCGGGGGGGAGGGGAGGAGGGTGCGCGAGGGGAGGAGGGTGCGCGGGGTGGGGGGAGGAGGGTGCGCGGGGTGGGGGGGAGGAGGGTGCGCGGGGTGGGGGGGAGGAGGGTGCGCGGGGTGGGGGGGAGGAGGGTGCGCGGGGTGGGGGGGAGGAGGGTGCGCGGGGTGGGGGGGAGGAGGGTGCGCGGGGTGGGGGGGAGGAGGGTGCGCGGGGTGGGGGGGAGGAGGGTGCGCGGGGTGGGGGGGAGGAGGGTGCGCGGGGTGGGGGGGGAAGGGGAGGAGGGTGCGCGGGGGGAGGGGAGGAGGGTGCGCGGGGTTGGGGGTGGGGGGGAAGGGGAGGAGGGTGCGCGGGGGAGGGGAGGAGGGTGCGCGGGGAGGGGGGGAAGGGGAGGAGGGTGCGCGGGGGAGGGGAGGAGGGTGCGCGGGGAGGGGGGGAAGGGGAGGAGGGTGCGCGGGGGGAGGGGAGGAGGGTGCGCAGGGGGAGGGGAGGAGGGTGCGCGGGGTGGGGGGAGGAGGGTGCGCGGGGAGGGGGGGAAGGGGAGGAGGGTGCGCGGGGGGAGGGGAGGAGGGTGCGGGGTGGGGGGAGGAGGGTGCGGGGTGGGGGGAGGAGGGTGCGCGGGGTGGGGGGAGGAGGGTGCGCGGGGTGGGGGGAGGAGGTGCGGGGGGGGCAGGGTGAGGGGGGATTATGTAATTAGAAAGGGTATTATGTAATGAGAAAGGATTAATTAGCAATCTTGTTGTGAGAGGCCCCTTGGGTCGGAGCGATCATAATAAGATAGAATTCTTCATTAAGATGGAGAATGAAGAAATTGACTCAGACTAGGGTCCTGAATTTAAATAAAGGAAACTACGATGGTTTGAGGCACGAGTTGGGTAGGATTGATTGGGGAATGTCACTCAAAGGGTTGACGGTGGATGAAGTACAGAATTTGTTCATCCCAGTTTGGCATAAAAATAAAACAAAAAAGGTGACTCAACTGTGGCTGACAAGGGAAATTAGGAATAGCATAAGATCCAAGGAGAGGACATATAAATTGGCCAGAAAAAGCAGTAAACCCGAGGATTGGGAGCAGTTTAGGATTCAGCAAAGTAGGACAAAGGGATTAATTAAGAGGGGGAAAATGGAGTATGAGAGTAAGCTTGCAGGGAACATAAAAACTGACTGTAAAAGCTTTTATAGATATGTGAAGAGAAAAAGATTGGTGAAGTCAAGCGTAGGTCCCTTGCAGACAGAATCAGGGGAATTTATAATGGGGAACAAAGAAATGGCAGACCAATTAACTACATACTTTAGTTCTGTCTTCACAAAGGAGGACACAAATAACCTCCCAGAGATGTCGGGGAACATAGGGTCTAATGAGGGAGGAACTGAAAGAAATCAGCATTTGTAAGGAAATGGTGTTGGGGAAATTGACGGGATTGAAGGCCGATAAATCCCCAGGGCCTGATAATCTACATCCTAGGTGATGCGCTATCAATTACTCATAAAAGACTGAGAGTTAAGAGAGTAACTAAAGGCTTTTATTAACAAAAGGATGAAGGTCTGCCTCGAGTGGTCGACCGGTCCAGAATACAAAGGGCTGGGGAGCAGTCACCTTTTATACTTGGACTTGTGGGAGGAGTCAGCCGAGGCATGTCCAGGCATGTGCACAGTGGAATACAAACAGTGGTTTACCACATTCACCCCTTGTTTAAAATTGAGTCCGGCGGGGTGAAGTGTATTAAAAGTTAGTGTATTGGAGTCTCTCCGGAGGTCTTGTCTGCCGCTGTGATCGGCGTGGCGACGGCAGGGGTAGTGGAGCTTCCGGCGTCGAGTCCTGCGTAGGCTGTGGCACAGGCGTGTCGTCCTCGTAGATGTCGAGCGGGGCCCAGGCCTGCCGTCTGCTGGGGCTGGATATCGGGTCGTGGGGGGGGGGCGGTGGTAGTGAGTAGTGGGTTACTGCGGCCCCCGAGGGTGCAAGGTCTCTTATGGAGACTGTGCCCTCCCGCCCGTCCAGGTATGCAATGTAAGCATACTGGGGGTTGGCGTGGAGGAGGTCGACCCTCTCGACCAGGGGGTCCGTTTTATGGGTCCTCACGTGTCTTCTCAGTAGGACCGGCCCTGGGGACGTCAGCCATGGCGGTAGCGATGTCCCCAATGTGGACTTCCTTGGGAAGACAAACATTTTCTCATGAGGGGTGGCGTTAGTGGCAGTGCAGAGCAGTGAGCGAATAGAGTGGAGCGCATCGGGGAGCACATCCTGCCAGCGGGAGGTCGGAAGGCCCCTAGACTTTAAGGCTAGCAGGGCGGCCTTCCAAACTGTCGCATTTTCTCTTTCCACCTGTCCGTTCCCCCGGGGGTTGTAACTGGTGGTCCTGCTTGTGGCAATACCCCTAGTTAGCAGGTACTGACGGAGTTCGTCGCTCATAAACGATGAGCCCCGGTCGCTATGGATATAGCTGGGGAAACCGAACAGGGTGAAGAGGTCGTTCAGACATTTAATGACCGTGGCACTGGTCATGTCCGGGCAAGGGATGGCGAACGGGAAACGGGAGTACTCATCAATAATATTGAGGAAGTACACATTGCGGTTGGAGGAGGGGAGAGGCCCTTCAAAATCAACGCTCAGGCGCTCGAAGGGGCGAGTGGCTTTTATCAGGTGGGCCCTGTCTGGTCTATAAAAGTGCGGTTTGCACTCAGCGCAGACTTGGCTGTTCCTGGTCATGGTCCTGACCTCCTCAGTAGAGTAAGGCAGGTTGCGGGCCTTGATGAAGTGGAAGAACCTGGTGACCCCCGGGTGGCAGAGGTCATTGTGGAGGGCCCGCAGTCTATCGATCTGCGTGCTGGCGCAGGTGCCATGCGATAGCGCATCCGGGGGTTCATTGAGCTTCCCGGGCCGGTACAAGATCTCGTAATTGTAGGTGGAAAGTTCGATTCTCCACCTCAAGATCTTGTCATTTTTGATTTTGCCCCTCTGCTTGTTGTTAAACATGAAAGCAACTGAACGCTGGTCAGTGAGCAGGGTAAATCGTTTTCCGGCCAGGTAGTGCCTCCAATGACGCACAGCCTCCACAATCGCCTGGGCCTCCTTCTCAACAGCGGAGTGTCTGGTCTCCAGGCCTTGGAGGGTTCGTGAAAAGAAGGCCACGGGTCTCCCCGCCTGATTGAGGGTAGCGGCCAGGGCAAAGTCGGACGCGTCGCTTTCCACCTGGAAGGGGATGGATTCGTCCACTGCGTGCATGGTGGCTTTGGCAATGTCCTCCTTGATACGGTGGAAGGCTAAGCGGGCCTCTGCCGTCAAGGGAAAAGAGGTGGACTTGATCAGCGGACGGGCCTTGTCCGCATAGTAGGGGACCCACTGGGCGTAATAGGAGAAAAACCCTAGGCACCTCTTCAGGGCCTTGAGGCAGTGGGAGTTCCATAAGGGGACGCATCCGGTCGGGGTCGGGGCCGATGACTCCGTGTTCCACAACACAGCCAAGGATGGCGAGGCGGTTTGTGCGGAATATGCACTTCTCCTTGTCATATGTCAGGTTCAGTAGTTGGGCGGTGCGGAGGAATTTTTCGAGGTTTGCGTCATGGTCCTGCAAGTCACGGCCGCAGATGGTCATATTGTCCAGATATGGGAAAGTGGCCTGCAACGCATTTTGATCTACCATCCGGTCCATCTCCCTTTGGAAGACGGAGACCCCGTTGGTGACGCCAAAGGGAACCCTAAGGAAGTGATAGAGGCGGCCGTTTGCCTCAAAGGCAGTATACTGGCGGTCCTCAGGGCGGATAGGGAGCTGGTGGTACGCTGATTTCAGGTCAATGGTCGAGAAGACGCGGTACTGCGCGATCTGGTTGACCATATCAGCTATGCGGGGGAGTGGGTGGGCGTCCAGCAGGGTGTAGCGATTTATTGTCTGGCTGTAGTCGATGACCAGGCGCTGCTTCTCGCCGGTCTTAACGACCACAACCTGGGCTCGCCAGGGGCTGGTGCTGCCCTCAATAATCCCTTCCTTCAGGAGCCGCTCCACTTCGGTTTTAATGAAAACCCTGTCCCCGGCACTGTACCGCCTGCTCTTTGTGGCGATGGGCTTACAGTCGGGGGTGAGGTTAGCAAACAGTGGTGGGGGGGTGACTCTGAGTGTGGAGAGGTTGCACCTGGTGCGCGGCGGGCAATTTGGAAGCTGCTGGCTGCGGACTGTGAGTGGGGGTAGGGGTCCACCGTACGCCATCGTAACACTTTTAAGGTGGCACTGAAAATCTAACCCCAGCAGGACGGCAGCGCAGAGGTCGGGCAGGACCAGAAGTTTAAAATGATCGTACACAGTCCCGTCTACTACGAGTGTCACCACGCAGTAGCCGCCGATGTCCGCCGACTGGGACTCGGAGGCCATAGAAATCCGCTGGTGCGCAGGCAGGACTGGGAGAGAGCAACGCCGCACCGTGTCGGGGTGGATGAAGCTCTCCGTGCTCCCAGAGTCAAAAAGGCAGATTGTATCGTGACCATTTACCTTAATGTCCATTGTGGAACTGGCCAGCTGGTGCGGTCTCGCTTGGTCCAGTGTAACGGATGCCAGCGTAGGGGTCGGTGTGTCGCTGCGGGTATCAGATGAGGCGGTGTTGGGGGCCTGCTGCGTTCCGGCTGTCGTCCAAGATGGCGGCGTCCATGATCCCCATGTGGCTGGAGGCGTCCAAAATGGCTGCTGTACCGGTGGTTCGCACATGGCCAGGGAGGCCCAAGATGGCGGCCCGCATGGCCCACACGCGGCGCTGCTGGGGTTCGGGGTGGCTTTGGCCCTGCAGACACTAGCGTAGTGTCCCTTCTTCCCGCAGCCCGAGCAGATCGCGTTTTTCGCCGGGCAGCGCGCTCTGGGGTGTTTTGCCTGGCCACAGAAGTAGCATTTCTGGCCTTGGGGCACTGCTGTCTGGCCTTGGGACACTGCTGCGGTAGTTGGGCCGTTGCTGGGGTGTGGCTGGGGTGGCACGGCGCTATGAGGCGGTCCTACCGTGTCCCAGGCTGTCATTCCCCGCGGCGTCCATGGTGCAGAGGAGTAGGCATCCATGCCCCGGTAGGCTGCATCCAATGATAGTGCGAGTTCAGAGGCCTTGTTGAGGTCGAGGTCACTCTGCTCCAACAGTCGCTGTCGGGTGTAATTGGATCTGTGGCCCGCTACAAAAGCGTCCCGGATAAGTTCCTCTGTGTACACGGCGGCCTTTACATCCTTACAACCACAGGCCCGGCCAAGCACAGACAGTGCCTGAAGGTATTCCACGGTCGATTCCCCAGGTTGTTGTTTACGACTCCCCAGAAGGTGCCTGGCGTACACTTCGTTCACTGGGCGCGTGTACTGGTCCTTGAGGAGCTTGATAGCGTCCGCGTACGAGGTCGCGTCTTGGATGACCGAGTACACTCTGTGGTTCACTTTGGAGGTCAGGACATCCAGTTTGTCCTCGTCCGATTTGATTGCTGCGGAGGCGGTCAGGAATTTTTCGAAACACTTAAGCCAGTGAGTAAACTTGGTGGATGAGTCCGCCTCCCGATGATCTAAGTCCAGGCATGCTGGTGTGAGGATCTTCTCCATTATAAAAATTTTGTTAATAAAATTGATGCGCTATCAATTACTCATAAAAGACTGAGAGTTAAGAGAGTAACTAAAGGCTTTTATTAACAAAAGAATGAAGGTCTGCCTCGAGTGGTCGACCGGTCCAGAATACAAAGGGCTGGGGAGCAGTTACCTTTATACTAGGACTTGTGGGAGGAGTCAGCCGAGGCATGTCCAGGCATGTACACAGTGGAATACAAACAGTGGTTTACCACACTCGGGCACTTAAGGAAGTGGCCCTAGAAATAGGAGATGCATTGCTGGTCATCTTCCAGAATTCGATAGACTCTGGAACAGTACCCATGGATTGGAGGGTAGCTAATGTTACCCCACTGTTCAAAAAAGGTGGTAGAGAGAAAACGGGGAATTATAGACCGGTAAGCCTGACATCGGTAGTGGGGAAAATGCACAAGTCCATTATAAAAGATGTAATAGCAGAGCACTTGGAAAACAGTGACAGGATCGGACAAAGTCAACATGGATTTACAAAAGGTAAATCGTGCTTGACCAATCTACTGGAATTTTTTGAGGATGTAACTGGTAAAATAGATAAGGGAGAACCAGTGGATGTGGTGTATTTGGATTTTCAGAAGGCTTTCGATAAGGTCCCGCATAAGAGATTAGCGTGTAAAGTTAAGGCACATGGGATTGAGGGCAAGGTATTAACTTGGATAGAGAACTGATTGGCAGACAGAAAGCAAAGAGTTGGAATAAACGGGTCTTTTTCCAAATGGCAGGCAGTGACTAGTGGGGTACCGCAGGGATCGGTGCTAGGACCCCAGCTATTCACAATATATATTAATGATCTAGACGAGGGAACTAGATGTAATATCTCCAAGTTTGCAGACAACACAAAGCTGGGTGGGCGTGTGTGCTGTGAGGAGGATGCTGAGAAACTCCAGTATGATTTGAACAGGTTGGGTGATTGGGCAGAAGCATGGCAGATGCAATATAACGTGGATAAATGCGAGGTTATCCACTTTGGTGTCAAAAACAGGAAAGCAGATTATTATCTGAATGGCAATAGTTTGGGAGAAGGGGAAGTGCAACGAGACCTGGGTGTCCTTGTGCACCAGTCGCTGAAGGTAAGCATGCAAGTGCAGCAGGCGGTTAAGAAGGCAAATGGCATGTTGGCCTTCGTAGCAAGAAGGTTCGAGTACAGGAACAACGATGTTTTGCTGCTGTTGTACAGGGCCTTGGTGAGACCACATCTTGAGTATTGTGTGCAGTCCTGGTTGCCTTATCGAAGGAAGGACGTTCTTGCCATGGAGGGAGTGCAGCGAAGATTCACCAGGCTGATACCTGGGATGGCAGGAATGACTTATGAGGAGTGATTGGGTCGATTGGGCTTATCCTCACTGGAGTTTAGAAGAATGAGAGGGGATCTCATTGAAACTTATAAAATTCTAACAGGACTAGACAGACTAGATGCAGGAAGGATGTTCCCGATGGCCGGGGAGTCCAGAACCAGGGGTCACAGTCTAAGGATAAGGGGTAAACCATTTAGGACAGAGATAAGGAGGAATTTCTTCACCCAGAGAGTGGTGAACCTGGAATTCTCTACCACAGAAGGCAGTAGAGGCCAATTCATTAAATATATCCAAGAAGGAGTTAGATATATTTCTTAAGGCTAAAGGGATCAAGGGAAATGGAGAGAAGGCAGGGACAGGGTACTGAATTTGGATTAACAACAGAAAATGCTGGAAAATGCAGCAGGCCAGGCAACATCGGTGGAGAGAAATTAGAGTGACGTTTCGGGTCGAACCCTTTTTCAAATTGGAAAGGAAATAAAATAGATCGAAGGCAAGGCTGCGATAGAACAAAAGAGACATTAAGAGGTATTAAAAACCAGACGAGATGGTAATAGGACAAATGGAGACAAAAGACGGCAAGATTAGGTGTGAAGTGTCCTAGCAGAAAGAGAGACACTGCCCTGTGGGAGAGAGGAAAAAAAGGAAAGGGGGGGAAGGGAAGATCCAAAACAAAGGGGTGGAAAAAAATATAAGTAAAAATGTAATGGGGCCGAGGTTATGATCTGAAATTGTTGAACTCAATATTGAGTCCGGAAGGCTGCAAAGTGACTAATCGGAAGATGAGGTGCTGTTCCTCGAGTTTACGTTGAGCTTCCGTGGAACAATGCAAGAGCCCGAGTACAGTGAGGTCCGAGTGGGAATGGAGCGGTGAATTAAAATGACAGGCGACCGGAAGCTCGGGGTCACCCTTACGGACTGAACGGAGGTGTTCCGCAAAGCGGTCACCCAATGGCGGAGCAGGCTTGAGGGGCCGAATGGCCTACTCCTGCTCCTATCTTCTATGTTTCTATGCACGGGAAGGCGCCAGGTGAAGGAGAAGGGCTGTTAGGGGTGATTGAGGAGTGGACCAGGGTGTCGAGGAGGGAGTGGTCCTTTCGGAATGCTGCGAGGGGAGGTGAGGGGAAGATGTGTTTGGTGGTGGGATCACGTTGGAGGTGGCAGAAATGGCGGAGGATGATCTTTTGAATGTGGAGGCTGGTGGAGTAAAAGGTGAGGACAAGGGGAACCCTATTGTGGTTCTGGGAGGGAGGGGAAGGGGTGAGAGCAGAAGTGCGGGAAATGGAACGGACATGGTCAAGGGCCGTGTCAACCACAGTAGAGGGGAATCCTCGTTTGAGAAAAAAGGAAGACATGTCGGAAGCACTGGTATGGAAGGTGGCATCTGATGTGCCTCAATAATTCCGAGACTCGAAGTTAGCAGAACAAAACAAGGCTTTTATTAACTTAGAACGAAACACGTAAGCGAGAGAGATGTCGTCCTTCTGGAGATTGGGGCGAGACTGAAGCTAGCTTACAAACGGGGCCAGGTATGGGCGGAGCCCTACACACAGCACATTCCAGTAAACAATACAGCACATTCCAGTACACAATACAATGAGGTCTGGGGGAAGGGAAATGACACTGAAACCGATCTCAGTCACAGGCAGTGATGAATGGAAATATTTCATCACATTCACCCCTTCTATAGATTTAGTCTGTTCGGGGGTTTGATAGTCCTCTGCGACCGACGTGGCTGTTGCGGTGCCGCGGGTGTCGGCTGGGTGTCCCCGGTAGCCTCCTGGGTCTCTGCCGGGGGTGCCGCCAGGGTTGTTGAAGGGGTAGTTGGTGGGGGTGCCGTTGGTCGGTGTTCTTCCGGGGGTGATGAAAGAGTAGTGGGTGGGTAAGAGTTGCTGTGATCGTCGTTGCCGCTATTGCCGTGGTTGTTGTCGATGCCGGCTGGGGCGACGTCTTTTATGGACACGGTGTCCTCCCTTCCGTCGGCGTGCCGGACATATGCGTATTGGGGGTTGGCGTGGAGTAGGTGTACTGGCTCCACGAGAGGGTCCGTCTTGTGGCCCCTCACATGCCTTCGCACGAGTACCGGACCTGGGGTGGAGAGCCATGACGGCATGGATACGCCTGAGGTGGATTTCCGGGGAAAGACAAACATTCGTTCATGAGGCGTGGTATTAGTGGCCGTACACAATAGCGACCGTATCGAATGGAGCACATCCGAGAGGACTTCCTGCCAGCGGGAGATAGGGAGGCCCTTGGTCCTTAGAGCTAGAGTGACTGCTTTCCATACTGTCCCGTTCTCTCGCTCCACTTGGCCGTTACCCCGGGGGTTGTAGCTGGTGGTACGGCTCGTGGCGATCCCCCTGGACAGCATGTACTGGCGTAGCTCTTCACTCATGAAGGACGCCCCCCTATCCGTATGGATGTAGCTCGGCATACCGAACAGGCAGAACAGGCTGTTGAGGCATTTAATGACCGTGGCGCTGGTCATGTCTGGGCAGGGGAAGGCGAATGGGAACCGGGAGTATTCGTCCACAATGTTCAGGAAGTAAACATTGCGGTCGACGGACGGGAGGGGGCCCTTGAAATCTAAGGGCCGTGCAGCTTTGATTAAGTGGGCTCTATCTGGGCGGTAGAACCGAGGCTTGCACTCAGCGCAAGTGCGGCAGTTCCTGGTCAGGGACCGAACTTCCTCAATCGAGTAGGGTAAGTTACGGGACTTTATGAAGTGGAACAGCCGCGTGACCCCTGGGTGGCAGAGGTCGTTGTGGAGGGTCTGTAGCCGATCCCCGGTGGCGCTGGCACACATCCCTCGTGAGAGGGCGTCAGGGGATTCGTTAAGGGCCCCTGGCCGGTAAATGATGTCGTACTCGAAGGTGGAGAGCTCGATCCGCCACCTAAGAATCTTATCATTTTTAATCTTCCCCCTCTGTTTATTATTGAACATAAACGCTACCGACCGCTGGTCGGTAAGTAGGGTGAAGCGTTTGCCGGCTAGGTAGTGGCGCCAGTGGCGCACTGCCTCCACGATGGCTTGGGCCTCCTTTTCCACGGAGGAGTGTCTGATCTCGGGCCCTTGGAGGGTCCTCGAGAAGAAAGCTACGGGCCGCCCCGCCTGGTTGAGGGTGGCCGCCAAGGCGAAGTCAGACGCATCACTTTCCACTTGAAATGGAGTGTTCTCGTCCACTGCCTGTAGCGTGGCCCGCTCAATATCCTGCTTAATGCTTTTGAAGGCGGCGTGGGCCTCAGCAGAGAGCGGGAAAGAGGATGCTTTCAAGAGGGGGCGGGCTTTGTCGGAGTAGTTGGGGACCCATTGGGAATAATAAGAAAATAACCCCAGGCACCTTTTCAGGGCTTTGGGAGTGTTGGGCAGGGGCAGCTCCCGTAGGGGGCGCAATCGGTCGGGGTCTGGTCCGATTCCCCCATTCTCCACCACGCTGCCTTGTATGCAGAGGCGCGTGGTGTTGTAAACGCACTTGTCCTCGTTGTAGGTGAGGTTGAGTTTTTGTGCGGTTTTCAGGAACCTCTCGAGGTTCGAGTCGTGATCCTGCTGGTTGTGACCGCAGATGGTGACGTTGTCGAGGTAGGGGAAGGTTGCCTGCAAGTGGTGGTCATCGACCATGCGGTCCATCTCCCTCTGGAAGACCGAGACCCCATTCGTCACCCCAAAGGGGACTCTGAGGAATTGGTAGAGGCGTCCGTTCGCTTCGAAGGCGGTGTACGGGCGGTCCTCTGGTCTGATAGGGAGCTGGTGGTACGCTGACTTGAGGTCGATGGTGGAGAACACCCGGTATTGGGCAATTTGGTTCACCATTTCTGATATGCGGGGTAGCGGGTAGGCGTCTAGTAGGGTGTACATGTTGATCGTTTGACTATAGTCGATCACCATCCGTTTCTTCTCGCTACCCCTTACCACTACCACTTGGGTGCGCCACGGGCTGTTGCTGCGTTCAATAATGCGCTCTTTCAGGAGCCTGTCTACCTCGGTCGCGATAAACCGCCTGTCCTCCCAGCTGTACCTCCTGCTTTTGGTCGCTATTGGCCGGCAGTTAGGGGTAAGGTTCGCGAATAGCGAAGGCGGCTTTACCTTCAGGGTAGCCAGACCGCACACTGTGAGGGGCGGCTGGGACCCACCGTACTTGAGCGTGATGCTTTGGTGGTTGCACTGGAAATCCAGGCCCAAGATCACGCTCGCACATAGGTTCTTCATGATTAATACTTTAAAATTATCATATACAGTTCCGTTAACGCACAATTGTACCGTGCAGTAACCCAGAATGGTCGATGTCTGGGTTTTGTCAGCCATAGAGATGGTACCCTGAGTAGGGACCACCTTTAGGGAGAGTTGTTGTGCCAGTTCTGGGTGGATAAAGCTCTCCGTGCTTCCACTGTCAATTAAGCATTTAACCCGGCACCCATTTACCTCGATGTCCACCATTGATCTGGATAGCGGGTGCGGCCTGGTCTGGTCCACTGTGACCGATGCCACTGTAGGGCCCTGATCGATACAAGATGGCGTCCACGCTGTCTGCTCACAAGATGGCGGACCCCACGATGTCGGGCAAGATGGCGTCCAAGATGGCCGCTCCCACGGCGCACACGCGGCGGTGGCGGGTTTTCCGGCGGGGTTCCCTCTGCACACCTTCCCGAAGTGCCCCTTCTTACCGCACTTAAAGCAGGTGGTGCCTTTCGCCGGGCACAGGTTTCTGGTGTGCTTTGGCTGCCCGCAGAAGTAGCAGTTGGGTCCCTGACGCGTCGCGGCTGTCGTAGGGCTTCTGGGGGGAGAGCGGGGCCCAGCCGGTGTCGGGCTGTCGGGCGGGGAAGATGCCTTCCAAGATGGCGGCGCCCTCGGTGCACACGTGGCGGCGTGGACGGCGCGGGCTGAAGAGTAGGCGTCCGAGTTTCTCTGGGCCACATCCAGGGATCGCGCGGTGTCCGCAGCCTGTTTCAGGTCCAACCCCGTTTTTTCCAGCAGTCTTTGCCGGATGTAAGTGGAGCTGAGGCCTGTGATGAAGGCATCGCGAACAAGCTCGTCAGTGTACACCGCGGCTTTTACATCTCGGCACTTGCAGTCTTTGCCAAGCATTTTCAGGGTGCTTAGGAACTCCTCCACCGATTCCCCAGGTCGCTGTGCGCGGGTGGCGAGCAGGTGCCTAGCATACACCTCCTTCGTAGGCTGCTGGTAATGCGCCTTTAAGATGTCGCAGGCGGCCAGGTACGTCTCGGCGTCTTGGATGAGGGGGTAAACCCGGTGGCTTACCCAATTCCGCAGAATTCCGAGTCTCACCCTTGCAGCGTCCGTAGCGTCTTTGACGGCTGCGGAATTGTCCAGGAAGAATTCCATACACTCAAACCAGTGTCCGAAGCGTGCTGATGCGTCCGGAGCATGTTGATCCAAATCCAAACGTTCGGGTTTCAGGAGTTGAGCCATAGTGTTGAAAAAATAAGTTAATAAAATTGATGTGCCTCAATAATTCCGAGACTCGAAGGTAGCAGAACAAAACAAGGCTTTTATTAACTTAGAACGAAACACGTAAGCGAGAGAGATGTCGTCCTTCTGGAGATTGGGGCTAGACTGAAGCTAGCTTACAAACGGGGCCAGGTATGGGCGGAGCCCTACACACAGCACATTCCAGCACATTCCAGTATACAATACAGCACATTCCAGTACACAATACAATGAGGTCTGGGGGAAGGGAAATGACACTGAAACCGATCTCAGTCACAGGCAGTGATGAATGGAAATATTTCATCACAGCATCGTCAGAACAGACGCGGCAGAGACAGAGAAACTGGGAGAATGGAATAGAGTCCTTACAGGAAGCGGGGTGGGAGGAAGTGTAGTCCAGGTAGCTGTGAGAGTCGGTGGGCTTTTAGTAGATGTTTGTCGAAAGCCGATTGCCAGAAATGGAGACAGAGAAGCCAAGGAAGGGAAGGGACGAGTCGGAGATAGGCCATGTGAAGGTGAAGGAAGGGTGGAAATTGGAAGTAAAGTTAATGAACTTACCTAGTTCAGGGTGAGAGCAGGAAACTGCACCGATACAGTCATCGATGTACCGGGAAAAGAGGTGAGGGAGGGGACCTGAGTAGGACTGGAACAAAGAGTGTTCCACATATCCCATGAACAGGCAGGCATAGCTAGGGTCCATGCGGGTTCCCATAGCGACACCTTTAATTTGGAGGAAGTGAGTGGAGTCAGAGGAGAAGTTGTTCAATGGGAGAACAAGTTCAGCTAGGCGGAGGAGGGTGGTGGTGGATGGGGACTGGTTGGGCCTCTGTTCAAGGAAGAAACGGAGCGCCCTAAGGCCATCCTGGTGGGGGATGGAGGTGTAGAGGGATTGTACATCCATAGTGAAAAGGAGGCGGTTGGGGCCAGGAACTGGAAACTGTTAAAGTGGCGGAGGGTGTCGGAAGAGTCGCGGATGTAGGTGGGAAGAGACTGGACAAGGGGAGAAAAAATAGAGTCGAGATAGGAAGAGAATAAGTTCCATGGGGCAAGAACAGGCTTCTTAATAATCCCTGCCCCCATTTTTCATGCTGTATGATTTTGCCATTCCTATTTGCAACATTTTCACAGTATGTTCTTTCAATTCCTTCCTCCCCTCCTAAACACCACCCCCCCCCCCCCCCCCCGTCTCTGCACCTGCTTAATATCTGTTACATCTCCAGCTTTTTCCAGTTCTGATTAAGGGTCCCAGACCTGAAACGTTAACTCTGTTTCGCTCTCCACGGATGCTGCCTGCCCTGCTGAGTATTTCCAGCATTTTCTGTTGTTATTTCAGATTTCCAGCATCCGCAGTATTTTGCTATTGTGTTAGAGTTGATCCAAAAGCATTTGAGCCACAAAGAAAGGGTAGCAGTTATATTTGGGGTAAGCACTGCAGAATTATTGACCTCACTGGCACAACAACTTTTTTTACAGGGCCAATCGGGTCCCTTGTAAAGAGGGGCTGATTTTCTGGTAATGCTTGCATTTTTGGCTGACACCCATGCCTGGACCTTCTGGCTAATGGCTTGTTTGGCTGGTTAATGCAGGCATACTGGCTGCTTTGCATAAACCAGGCTAAGAATGAGAAAATTCCTGACATCGGGGCTATTTTTGGGGCAGATGGAAGTTCTGTCTCAAACAAGTCCCCACAGAAACTACCAACAAACGCCGAGACCGGTTGGATCCACGGCCTGATACAATTTCTGGCCTCTCCAAAGGACTTCCAGAGGACTGACCAGTGTGGCCAATAACCCTGCAGATTAGTAAAATAATGTTTCTGTAACTTAACACTGGACTTGTTCCTGGCCAGGATTGCGTGCTGACAACACTCTGATTGCTCAGGTACTGATTGATCTACTTTTCTTTGTCGAATCGCCCCCTCGCGCTCCCACGGCAAACTGAAGCTTCACGCCGGCAACGCTGATTGGAGGCGGCAGCTGGGCGGTAACCGCCCCGCACTGGCAGCTGTTTGATTGGCAGACAGGTGTGATTGGCAGGCCAGTCCAGTCACTGACGTGCGTCGGGAGGATCCCACATTCTCTCTGCACTGATTGGCCGGGTAACCCTGGTTGAGAGAGCATGCAAACGCACGTCAGTGGCTGGCAGGCCTGCCAATCACACCTGTTTTGATTGAAAAGCTCCTTTTAAATATAATGGCCCAGGTTTGGCTGGAGCAGACCATCGTCAGTTAGACCTGTTCGTGCGCATTTCATTAAAAAAATGTTTTGCCCTGTGAGTTGCTGGAAGTGCAAGCTGATAACAGCGCGACGAGGGCAACAGGACATCTGGGACCTTAGTGAATAACGGGATAAACTGTGTATCTCCATAACCAATGAGATTAAAGGATTGAGAAATAAAGAGAGGAAGGACTGAGAAGGAGGGTGAATTAGAGTCAAATCAGCAACAGAAAGAAATAGAGAGAGGGAAAGAAAGATTGGATTAAGAGAGAGGGAAAAAAGACGTTAAAAGGGTACTTACGCTGATAATTACGAGACTTGACTTGTTTTAGCGAGTTTAATAGGCAATTAATGTGTAAATGCAGCAACTTCACGAAACTCACGGGGCAGTTAAGGGCGAGATGCCATTTTCGCAAGGCTAACGGCGAAGTGGTGCAAATCGACCAGCAGCTTGTGGCGATTCGCAATTCCCGGCGTATCTCTTCCTCACCACAAGTTGCTGGGTTGTTTACACACTAATAAGGGCGAGCGTCCTTCACACACGGTTACTTTTTCAGCAAATTCTAGCCCAATAAGCTCTGAACAGCCCCAGACAGTTTGCAGATATATGAGTTTATCATAATGGACCTCGGTGTTGTTTCTTTGCAAAGCAGACTGTTCAGGTTAGTTGTTGGCGTGCTGACGCTTGGTTTGCTTGTGAGCTGTGAAGACAAGGCACAGTTCCCCAGCTGAGCCACTGGGTAAAGCTACTACTCATTGCATTACTCAGCCATACAGCCCAGAAGGTCCTGGGTTCCATTCCTGGTTGGTGAAGCTTGGGTAATGGTCTCGTTAGCTAGACCAGCTAGCTGGTCTTGGTGGGAGCAGCAGTGAGGTGTGCTATAATTCACCTCCGTCTCTCTCGCAAGGAAGAAATTAGCCAGGCATCTCCCTCCAGATTGTTATACAGTGCCTACAATATGCTCTCTATAGGCAATTAAAAAAAACTCGGGATTTGGGCATCGCTGGCAAAGCTGGCATTTTTTGCCCATCCCCAGTTTCCCTGAGAACTTAGCGGTGGGCCTTCTTAAACTACTATAGCAGTTTGATACAATGGAGTAGCTTGCTCGGCCACTTTAGACGGCAGTTAAGAGTCAACTACCTTGGTGTGGGGCTGGGACCACATCCAGTCCGGACCGGGTAAGGTCTTGGTCACTTTTACTGATACCAGCTTTTTATTTCCAGATTTTTGAAACTGATTTTAAATTCTCACACTGCCATGGTGGGATTTGAACTCTCGTTCTCTGGATTATTCGACCAGTAACAACTACTGCACTACTGTACCCCGTACTGCCAACATCACACACAAAGAATTGTCACTTTGCTGCTGGAACCCTCAGCCAGCACTGATCCTGTAGGAAACGGAGGGAAGAACATTGGGCGAGAGGGAGGGAGGAAGGCAAAAGCAGCAAAGTGCGATGGCACTTTTTGATGGCCCTAATAATTGCCATTTAAAGGGATGCTGCCATTAATGTGTTTTGTTTTTCTAAAATTTTTAGGCTTGTTTGCCCCCAGCAGCCCAGCCAGATGCTGTCACAATGCGGCAGATACTGAAATCCATGAATTCCTGTACAGATTTAGCAGCATTGGGCTAGAGATCGGAGCTCACCTTAACTATCCTTGGGAAACATAACTTCAGGCTTAAACCAGCTGAATCCTGAATCAGGCTACTTTCATATTCCTTACCAGTCAATTCTGAATACACCTTCAGTTAAATCAATCCAAGTAAAAGGCCTTCCTTAACACTTGGGTTTGCTCAGAATCCGAGCACCTATTGACCTCAGTCACACAGGAGGGGAGTTGCTGCAGGGTGTGAGTGGGGAAAAGAAGCAAATGCTTTAATGTTATTTCTGTGCCATCAGGTCTTCACATACCCCTCACATAGTCGATGACACTGCTCAGCCAATGACAGTAGGTAGTGGCCATGGCTTTCTGAGGGTCTTCCCATCTTCTGCTGGGGCTCCGACCTCCCACGTTAGGTTTTTAATTGGCTCGCACTTGGCTGAGGTACAAAAGGACAGCTGGTGTCTGTGGAGTTGTAACCAAGCAAGAGTCTGCACTTTCGACAAAGGATGGGGAACTTGCACAAAAGAGAGCCATTCCTGGTAAAAGCCACTTGTTTGGTAATTCCCAGGGAGAATCGACTCGCTCACACTAAACTATCTCTTCTGTTTCCTCCAGGACCACCCAGTTGTCCTCACCAAATTCATTGAAGGAGCCCGAGAGGTTGAAGTTGATGCAGTTTCAAAGGATGGGAAGGTAAAAATAATATTTCATGAGCCAATGTTCAATTTGTGACTAGAACACAATGCGGCAGTTGAGCATGAGGCCAGGCTGAGCTTCTGCTGCCAGGCCCTCGTTTGCCATAACCGGTACAGAAGGTCCAACCAGCCCATTAATGCCTGTTGCTCACACACCAGATTCCAATGTGTCCTATCATAGACCCACACACCATATTAAAATGTGTCATAGATCCAATGGATGCAAAATTCAGATCCTTAGTGCCCACTTTTTGGGTGCTGTAAGTGCCCTTAGAGCTCTAAAATGGCATCTACGGCCCGCACGCACACTTGTGGGGTGAATCGGGCCAAATGCCATATTAGTGAGTGCATGCAGTGTGTGTCCACAGGAAGTATACAGAGCAGGCAGATCATAACGTCAAACAGCGTGTAACACTGATTTGATGCCAGCTCTGCCGTTTTGGAGCTCAACGCTCCAGTCAACATCCTCTCTGAACCTCGCACAGCTGAACCCACGTTCAGCAGCAGGAAGGACCCACCGCCAGCGCTATTTAAAGAAAGTAACTGCTTACAGGTTAGTTGCTGGTAGATTTCTTCTGGCTGTTACAATGATTCTAGACGTGTGTGGTGCTTTCTACAGTTGTTTCAAGTTAGCAAAGTCTACAGGGAGTAGTGTGACAGGTGCTGAAGGACCTTTTACTGACTTCAAGGCTTCTGCACAAACCAGTTGCTCTCAGACATGGGTGCAATAGAAGTAATTCCCCTTGGAATAGAGCATTATTGGGAGAATGAGCAGAGGCCAGGCAGAGCAGGACAAGTTGCTAGAAAAGGGAGGAGGAGTGGGGGGAGAAGGGCTTGCAGCAGGAGACCATATCTGTCCAGAGTGTTCAGGGAGCAATTCTCCGATCAGCGCGGAACAATGTCTGAGACGTCTGCGCTTCAGTAAGGAGGTCGCTTTCAGTAAGGAGGTCGTCACTGAAACCTGCCACCTACTGCAGCCACAACTCCAACCTCAGAGCATGGCAAGGACCGCATTGCCAGTGGCTGTGAAAGTGAGCGTGGCCATGAACTTTTATGCATCTGGCTCCTTCCAGGCTGGAGCTGCAGATATTTGCAACATCTTGCAGTTTGCCCTCCACTGTTACATAAGAACATAAGAAATAGGAGTAGGAGTAGGCCATCCGGCCCATCGAGCCTGCTCCGCCATTCAATAAGATCATGGCTGATCTGATCTTGACCTCAATTCCACTTTTCTGCCTGTTCCCCATAACCCTTGACTCACCGTAACTCAAATATCTGTCTATCGCCACCTTGAATATATTCAATGACTCAGGCTCCACAACTCTCTGGGGTAGAGAATTCCTACGATTCACGACCCTCTGAGAGAAGAAATTCCTCCTCATCTCCGTCTTAAATGGGCGACCCCTTGTTGCGTAAGGGAGGTCACTGAGGCTCTCTATTCAAAGAGAGCTGACTACATTTCATTCTCTCTTGCCAGAGAGCAGCAGGCGGCGTGAGCACGCAGCTTCGCTAGGATTGTAGGCTTCCCCATGGTGCAGGGTGCCATTGACTGCACACACATCGCTTTGCAGTTGCTGCATGTCAACTCTGTCATGTATCGGAACCGCAAGGGATTCCACTCCCGCAACATGCAGCTGGTGTGTGACCATAGGCAGCGCATCATGCAGGTCAATGCCCGGTATCCTGGCAGCAGTCATGATGCATCCATTCTACAGCAGTCCGCATTGCCAGCTGTATTTCAGCCACTGGACGCTATCCATTAAGAACATGGATCATGACTCCGGTACACAACCCACGCATGGGTACACAGCATACATACAATGAGAGCCATGCAGCCACATGAATTTGTGATCGAGCAGACCATTGGTGTGTTAAAACAATGCTTCCACTGCCTGGACCATTCTGGAGGAGCCCTGCAGTACTCTGCAGAGCGGGTGTCAAGATTTGTGGTGGTCTGCTGCATGCTGCACAACCTCGCCAGCAGGAGGGCACAGCCCTTGTCAGCAGCTATATGTTGAGGAGGCGGAAGAGGACACCTAGATGGCCCCTTTCTGCCCGGGCTATCTGTGAAGATCTCGCCCGAGTGAGATACTGGTAACCGCAAAACCAATTCCCCAATAGTCCCACTCCTTCCCCCTGTCACTGACCATCACAGTGTCCGCTTGGCCACAATGTAAAAATAAAAGCCTCCACAAAATAAACATTGCAAACCAAATTTATAAATTAAATCATGCCGCATTGCATACAAATTTAAACTAATCACTCTTGTGTATTCCCTTAGTGCCGGTTTTCCGTGTACCTTTGCCTGTCCTAGTGCTCCTTTGCAGTGATACCCCAGTGGCTGCAGCATGGCTGGTGGAAGGATGCTGACTTTCAGTGGAGGAGACTGCAGCTGGCTTTGGGGACAACCTCGAGTAGCTCTAGGCCTAGAAGGCCCGGGTTCAGACTACACCATCTCGGCCTGGGCAGCAGCAGTCTGGGCTGGCTGGCTGACTGGCAAGGGCACTGGCAGAGTGGCAGTGGTGGGAGGATGAATGCTGTCACCTTGAGGGAGGATGAATGCTGTCACCTTGAGAGAGGACAGCAGTTTCGTCCTGTCATAGACCCACAGAGCAGATTACAGCATGTCCTGTCATAGACCCACGGAGCAGATTACACTGTGTACTGTCACAGACCCACAGAGCAGATTACGACGTGTCCTGTCATAGACCCACAGAGCAGATTACAGCATGTCCTGTCATAGACCCACGGAGCAGATTACACTGTGTACTGTCACAGACCCACAGAGCAGATTACACTGTGTACTGTCACAGACCCACAGAGCAGATTACGACGTGTCCTGTCATAGACCCACAGAGCAGATTACAGCATGTCCTGTCACAGACCCACAGAGCAGATTACACTGTGTACTGTCACAGACCCACAGAGCAGATTACAGCATGTCCTGTCATAGACCCACAGAGCAGATTACAGCATGTCCTGTCATAGACCCACGGAGCAGATTACAGCATGTCCTGTCATAGACCCACGGAGCAGATTACACTGTGTACTGTCACAGACCCACAGAGCAGATTACAACGTGTCCTGTCATAGACCCACAGAGCAGATTACAATGTCAGTCATCTGTGAGCAGCTACTTGCCCTGCCATTGGTACCAGTGGGTCACAGGCCTCAGGGATCCCATGTTGGAATGGACAAGGTGGATAATGTGAGCGGCAACATTTAGGACCAGCAGTTATATACTCAACTGGAATTACTTGATTGAAACATATAAGATCCTGAGGGGTCTGGACAGGGTGGATGTGGAGAGGATGTTTCCTCTTGTGGGAGAATCTAGAACTAGGGGTCACTGTTTAAAAATAAGGGGTCGCCCATTTAAGACCGATGAAGAGAAATTTTTTCTCAGAGGGTCTTGAGTCTTTGGAACTCTCTTCCTCAGAGGGCGGTGGAAGCAGAGTCTTTGAATATTTTTAAGGCAGAGGTAGATGGATTCTTGGTAAGCAAGGGGGTGAAAGGTTATCGGGGGTAGGCGGGAATGTGGAGTAATCGGATCAGCCATGATCTTATTGAATGGTGGAGCAGGCTCGAGGGGCCGAGTGGCCGACTCCTGCTCCTAATTCGTATGTAAGAGGGATAATTTCAGTGAGCTGCTTATGATAAAGGTTCATAATACTGTAGAGAACCAAGCTGAATATTGGAAGTACAGAGCAGAACTGAAAAATGAATTAATAAGGACAAAGAGTGTATGAGAATAGACTGGCGGGTAACATAAAAGGGAATGCTGAAGTTTTTAATAATAAACATATAAAGGTGGGGTCAATTAGGGACTAAAAAGGAGATCTTCTTGCAGAGGCAGAGGGCATGGCTAGGGCACTAATTGAGTACTTTGCATCTGTCTTCACCATGCGGGGGCAGTGTATCTGGGGTTATTCTTCCGATGGCAGTGTATCTGGGTTTATTCACCCTAATAAGGACCGCGTAATTCTATCAGCTGTGCACGGAGAGGTCCTGAAGACGGAGGTTCATCTGTAACTTTTCAGGGACCAGGCGTTTCCTGTTTTTCATTCTGGTTTCCGGTGACAGTTTCATTTTCACAAGGTCTGCTGTTCTTCTCTAACAGCCAATTTAAAGAAAGGTCTGCCGAGGTCGGATCCTCTGGCACAGCTGCAGTTACTACGCCATACTCACGCCATTGCCTGCGGCTATGTTGAATGTCCCAGTGGCAGATTACCTCCCACAGTTACCATAGTGACCGTTGTATCGCCTTGTTCAATGCACCTTGTTTCCATTCCATTTAATTGGACCACCTTGTTTGATATTGGATTAATTGGACCACCTTGTTTGATATTGGATTAATTGGACCGCCTTGTTTGATATTGGATTAATTGGACCGCCTTGTTTGATATTGGATTAATTGGACCGCCTTGTTTGATATTGGATTAATTGGACCACCTTGTTTGATATTGGATTAATTGGACCACCTTGTTTGATATTGGATTAATTGGACCGACTTGTTTGATATTGGATTAATTGGACCGCCTTGTTTGATATTGGATTAATTGGACCACCTTGTTTGATATTGGATTAATTGGACCACCTTGTTTGATATTGGATTAATTGGACCACCTTGTTTGATATTGGATTAATTGGACCACCTTGTTTGATATTGGATTAATTGGACCACCTTGTTTGATATTGGATTAATTGGACCACCTTGTTTGATACTGGATTAATTGGACCACCTTGTTTGATATTGGATTAATTGGACCACCTTGTTTGATATTGGATTAATTGGGCCACCTTGTTTGATATTGGATTAGTTGGACCCCCTATTTGATATTGGATTAATTGGGCCACCTTGTTTGATATTGGATTAATTGGACCGACTTGTTTGATGTTTGGTCTTGGTGACAATTGATTGCTAAATGCAGCGTTTTTTTCTGCCCCTACCAGGTGCTGGCGCACGCTATCACTGAGCACGTAGAAGATGCAGGTGTTCATTCTGGTGACGCGACATTGATTCTTCCAACGCAGACCATCAGCCAAGGAGCCTTGGAGAAGGTTGGGAGCAACCCTCAAATGTCAGAGTCATACAGCACAGATGGAGGCCATTCGGCCCATCGTGACTGTGCCGGCTCTTTGAAAGAGCTATCCAATTAGCCCCACTCCCCTGCTCTTTCCCCATCGCCTTTTAAATGTCTCCTTTTTAAGTATTTATCCAATTCCCTTTTGAAAGTCACTGTTGAATCTGCTTCCACCACCCTTTCAGTCAGTGCATTCCAGATCACAACAACTCGCTGTGTAAAAATATTTCTCCTCATCCCTCCCTCCCCTCCTTGGTTTTTTGCTAATTATTTTAAATCTGTGTCCTCTGGTGGCTGACCCTCCTGCCACTGGACACCGTTTCTCCTTATTTGCTCTATCAAAACCCTTCATGTCTTTTAAGACTTCAATTAAATCTCCTCTTAACCTTCTCTGCTCTGAGGAGAACAATCCCAGCTTCTGTGGTCTCTCTACTTAACTGAATCTGCTCATCGCTGTCATCAACTTAATATATTAAACAGTGTTTTCCTGCTATTGGCACTAAAAGGCACTTGTGTGGTTACATAGGAACAGGAGGAAGCAATTCAGCCCCTCAAGATTGTTCGTTTCAATTAGATCATGGCTGATCTGTATTTTAACTGCATTTATCCTACATTTATCTTAGCTCCATATCCCTTGATACCTTTACCTAACACAAATCTATCAATCTCAGTTTTGAAAGCTTCAATTGTCCCAGCATCCACAGCCACTTGGGGGAGAGGATTCCAGATTTCCTCTACCCTTGCTTCCTGATTTCACTCCAAATTGGCCGCGCTCTAATTTTAATATTATGCCCCTTTGTTTTTGATTTCCCTCCCCCCACCAGAGGAAGTAGTTTCTCTGTATCTACCCTATCGAATTACTTCATCATTTTAAACACCTCCATTAGGTCACCCTTCAAACTTCTAAACATAAGCTTCTCCCTCCATCAGCAGCATCCCTAACTATAACATCCCTTACCTGCAGGTTAGACCCACAAAGCTGAGCCGCTGACGCTGCTGTCTGATCAGTTGCATCTTGTCATGAGAAGCCAGGCCATTGTTGCTGCATTCCTCTGCAGCCGGGTCCCTGTGTTACACAAAGGAGCTTGCACAGAAGACCCGGCCTAATAATAGATGGTGCAAGATGCTCCCTTACTGTCAGCTTATTAATTGATTCTGGCTCGTTACTCATTACTAAATCTAGTCTGTTAAAACATAATGGGCCAGATCTTGCTGGAAAAGTAAAGGCGAGTTCACGACACACAGCGTTATTAATGCACAAATCAGCCAGCAGGTTCAGAGGATTAAGTGATTAAGTTGTGAGTTTCGATTCTCCAGAACTTGCTGGTCGATTTATACCACTCCGCCATTAGCCTCACACAAACGCCATCTCGCTCTTAGTCACCCCGT
The DNA here is from genome assembly GCF_052327205.1 of Somniosus microcephalus. NCBI lineage: Eukaryota > Metazoa > Chordata > Chondrichthyes > Squaliformes > Somniosidae > Somniosus > Somniosus microcephalus. The sequence continues at coordinate 68,366 of NW_028225644.1, read as the reverse complement.
TATTTTTAATAACTTGCTGGATTTGCACATTAATTGCCCATTAAACTCTCTGCAGAAAGTTAGGGCTGAAACTTAACAGTGCAAATACCTTTTTAATGACATGATCATTGTTAATGCAATGCCAGTCAACCTCTCTGGCCCAGAAAGGGAACAATTTAAACTGTTCAATCTCATTCCTACATGTACTAAATTAAGGTTAGAGATTTTTTAAATGTCACATAAAATATATATTTTTTCCTTTTTCTGTCTTTTCCCTCTCAATCAAATTTTTCTAACTAACTAACGCCACAAGATGCCCCACTCCAGCTAGATCTGGCCCAATGTTTCAGAAACTGACTTGGATGCTCTCTAGAAAATCATTGCCTTTATGACTTGAGCTGTTTTGCATCTCCCAGACTCCGAGAAATAAAATCTCTCATTATAACCCCTGTGGGCAAATGCTAACTGCCTGAGCCCACACATGGAGAATGGCCACTTGGCTGAGAAGCTGGGGACAGTAATTACCCGGGAAATCTCAGACCCAGTAATTACCCGGGAAATCTCAGGCCCAGTAATTACCCGGGAAATCTCAGGCCCAGTAATTACCCGGGAAATCTCAGGCCCAGTAATTACCCGGGAAATCTCAGGCCCAGCAATTACCCGTGAAATCTCAGGCCTGGTAATTGCCTGGGAAATCTCAGGCGCCCAGTAATTACCCAGGAAATCTCAGGCCCAGTAATTACCCGGGAAATCTCAGGCCCAGCAATTACCCGTGAAATCTCAGGCCCGGTAATTGCCTGGGAAATCTCAGGCCCAGGAAATCTCAGGCCCAGTAATTACCCGGGAAATCTCAGGCCCGGTAATTACCCGGGAAATCTCAGGCCCGGTAATTACCCGCGAAATCTCAGGCCCGGTAATTACCCGCGAAATCTCAGGCGCCCAGTAATTACCCGGGAAATCTCAGGCGCCCAGTAATTACCCGGGAAATCTCAGGCCCAGTAATTACCCGGGAAATCTCAGGCGCCCAGTAATTACCCGGGAAATCTCAGGCGCCCAGTAATTACCCAGGAAATCTCAGGCCCAGTAATTACCCGGGAAATCTCAGGCCCAGCAATTACCCGTGAAATCTCAGGCCCGGTAATTGCCTGGGAAATCTCAGGCGCCCAGTAATTACCCGGGAAATCTCAGGCCCGGTAATTACCCGCGAAATCTCAGGCCCGGTAATTACCCGCGAAATCTCAGGCCCGGTAATTACCCGCGAAATCTCAGGCGCCCAGTAATTACCCGGGAAATCTCAGGCGCCCAGTAATTACCCGGGAAATCTCAGGCCCAGTAATTACCCGGGAAATCTCAGGCGCCCAGTAATTACCCGGGAAATCTCAGGCGCCCAGTAATTACCCGGGAAATCTCAGACCCAGTAATTACCCGGGAAATCTCAGGCCCAGTAATTACCCGGGAAATCTCAGGCCCAGTAATTACCCGGGAAATCTCAGGCCCAGTAATTACCCGTGAAATCTCAGGCCTGGTAATTACCCGTGAAATCTCAGGCCCAGTTATTACCCGGGAAATCTCAGGCCCAGCAATTACCCGTGAAATCTCAGGCCTGGTAATTACCCGGGAAATCTCAGGCCCAGTAATTACCCGGGAAATCTCAGGCCCAGTAATTACCCGGGAAATCTCAGGCCCAGCAATTACCCGTGAAATCTCAGGCCCAGTTATTACCTGGGAAATCTCAGGCGCCCAGTAATTACCCGGGAAATCTCAGGCGCCCAGTAATTACCCGGGAAATCTCAGGCCCGGTAATTACCCGGGAAATCTCAGGCCCAGTTATTACCTGGGAAATCTCAGGCGCCCAGTAATTACCCGGGAAATCTCAGGCCCGGTAATTACCCGGGAAATCTCAGGCCCGGTAATTACCCGGGAAATCTCAGGCCCAGCAATTACCCGGGAAATCTCAGGCCCAGTAATTACCCGGGAAATCTCAGGCCCAGTAATTACCCGGGAAATCTCAGGCCCAGTTATTACCCGGGAAATCTCAGGCGCCCAGTAATTACCCGGGAAATCTCAGGCGCCCAGTAATTACCCGGGAAATCTCAGGCCCGGTAATTACCCGGGAAATCTCAGGCCCGGTAATTACCCGGGAAATCTCAGGCCCAGTAATTACCCGGGAAATCTCAGGCCCAGTTATTACCCGGGAAATCTCAGGCGCCCAGTAATTACCCTTTGTATTCTTTCTGTTTTAGGTGAAAATTGCAACCCGGAAGATATCCAAAGCATTTGAGATTTCTGGCCCTTTTAATGTACAGTTTCTTGTGAAAGGAAATGATGTGATGGTAAGCAACCTGCTGCGTCATGTTTAAAACGTGTAACCCTTGTATTTAATGGGATTGTAAACCAGAGAAACTGGGTTGCATTACATTCATCATTTCCATCTGTGTTTCGATGCTCTGAATGTTTGTTTTAACTGTATCTCCAGTTAGTTGTTTTGTGCTTGTTTAGGCCCTCTGGGTCACTATGGTATTGTCGCTGTCCTTGTCATGAGTCAATGGGAAAATTACATCACCAGTGCATAATACTCCGCACACAATTTATCCCATGTTAGCTACCCGCTATGGGGAAAATGCAATTTTCCAACGCTCAGTTCTCATTCAGGCCTGATGCAGTATCCGAATGGGAGTGTCCAGGCGAAGTGGAGCCAAAGAAATCAGCACTCCCTTTTGAGAACTGAGAGTACTGGCCACACAAGAACCGTTGAATTGCATAACTTCACTATGCCATAAACCACTGTTTTCAGCACTGAACTTCTAGGTATGAACATAGGAAAAAGACCAGCTGGCCCATTGGGTCTGTCCCATTCAGCCATGTTGTAGCTAAGTAACACGACGCCCAATGTGCCTCATCCACCAGCAGGGCAACCGTGGAATCTCCTGGGACTGGCAAACACACAGATTCAAAAAATTCTAGGACAATTCAGGGAAAGATGAATTCTGGGAAATGTATGTTCCAGGAGATTATAGTGACCACGAGCTCTTTACCCAACAACAACTTGTATTTATATAACATAGTAAAACGTCCCAAGGTGCTTCACAGGAGTGTTATCAAACAAAATTTGACACCGAGCCACATGAGATATTGGGGCAGATGGCCAAAAGCTCGGCCAAAGAGGTAGGTTTTAAGGAGCATCTTAAAGGAGGAGAGAGAGGTGGAGAGATTTAGGCAGGGAATTCCAGAGCTTAGGGCCTAGGCAACAGAAGGCATGGCCACCAATGTTTGAGCGATTATAATCTGGGATGCCCAAGAGGGCGGAATTAGAGGAGCGCAGATATCTCGGTGGTGGGGGGAGGGGGGGTGGATGGAGGAGATTACAGAGATAGGGAGGGGCGAGGCCATGGAGGGATTTGAAAACAAGGATGATCATTTTAAAATCGTGGTGTTGTTTAACCGGGAGCCAATGTAGGTCAGCGAGCACCGGAGGTGATGGGTGAATGGGACTTGATGCGAGTTAGATTACTGACAGCAGAGTTTTGGATGAGTTCAAATTTATGGACGATGGGACTATTTACGAAGGGTGGAGTATGGGACTAGAACATGTCCTCCCCAAGTTGAATTCATGACTTTGACATAAAAGAGAACAAAATGTCATAAATCGAAACTTCTACAAGGAAGTACTACTGAACGGCCAGCTGAGGGCGCCGCCCGAGAAGTATAAATACTCGGGCGTGGGCCCAGCTTGGCCAGAGACAGTCTGGAAACAGGAAGCTAGTGACTACTAACCAGACCTCCATGTTTTGTTACAAGTCGATTAAAGCCTTGCTTTATGTACAACCAAGTGCGTAGTGAGTCTTTATTACGTCACAAAGTGCTGGACAAAACAAATAAATCCCCATGGATGGCTATTAACCCAGAGTCTTGAGAGAGACTAGAGATGAGATTTGGAAGATATTTATGAGGAACACTGAAAGGTTTGCTAATACATATGAAATTCAATATTTGTACATCTCTCCTTATCCTCCCATAATAAACATAAGATAAATACAGATGAGGAAAGGCGTTCATCTAAAAACGTGCAACTGCTCGTATTGCAGCATCAATCTATCTCAAATGATTCCACACTTTTTGTATGCACTGTTCTATCTGGAAGTCCTTTTGAAATGTTGTGCCATTACTGTGTATCTATTCCTGCTGAATTGCCAGCCACTTAGTAATTGTGCTGTTGAAAATCTCAGTTACGACCAACCACTAACTCTTTCTCCCTAATTCTTTCTCTACTGGTTGCTAGGTGATTGAATGTAACCTCAGGGCATCCAGATCCTGCCCCTTTGTCTCAAAGACCATTGGAGTTGACCTCATCAATGTGGCCACACGAGTAATGACTGGAGAAAGCATAGATGAGTCTTCCCTGCCATCGCTGGAAAACCCCATCATACCTACCGAATATGTGGGCATCAAGGTACTATTAGCAATCCCTTCAACAGGCTGGGTAGGAAGGAGGTAGCGACACTAGTACAGTTCAAGGGCTTCCATCACTGCATTCGACCACTTTGTTAATCTGGATGGGGTTCGGATGGCTTCTGATTCCTGTGGACGTGGTGCCATTAGAGAATGCAGATTCTCGGTGTTGTGCTGTTAGGAGGTTTATGTGGAACAGGTCTGTAATTGGTGGGAGGGTATTTCTGAGTTTTAGTCAGCTGCTAGGTCACTTGCTACTTTCTGAGCAGTTTATTGTTTTCAATTTCCACCTCCTGCGCAGCCAAACATCACAGACCCCTGAGCACCACCACAGGAGATTAGCTAGTTAAAATCAAAGTCTTGGCTTCAAGTCTCTAGTAATCCTAGCTGGTCAATGTGAGACATTGGGCTGTGCATTTGCGCCTCTCGTTAGCGCCCCCACAATCGACTTTTCGCCCGGGTGTGGCACCGCTAACGACTCCCGCTAAATTCAGTGGGAGTTTAGCGGCGGCGATAACTGGTAGCGCCTCGCTCCGCTGCGCAGGCAATGATGACGTCATCACAGTACGCAACTCCCCGTTTTTGCTCCGCCTGCAAAATTGGCCCGCGCCCCCTGAATCTGCCGGGCGGTGACAGCGACTGATTCAGGGGGTGGAAATGGAGTGGCAGGAGGCTCGCAGGGCAGTAACTAAAGGGGAGGTGGTGGGCGGGGGAAGAAAATCAGCCGACTTATTTGTCGCGGCCCGTTGTGCCTTTGAACGCAGGGTCCGTGCCGCGACCTGGCAGCCTGGCACTCTTGAGTGCCGGGCTACTGGCATGGCACCCTGCTCCCCGGTGGTCCAGGTAGGGCCCCGCAGAGTTGTGGGCTTGGGCCCTCCCCTTTAATGAGGGGAAGAGCCCTTCCACGTGGCAGCGCTACGTGGCCCAGTGCATAGCACTGCAGAACGCACTGCCCTGATTATCGGGGTTAGCGCTCTAAGAAGGAAGTGGAGCGCTTCAATTAGTGCTCCATCTCCCTCTTGGGGCACTGAAACTGAAGTTAGCGATCACCGGCGCTATTTTTCTCCCAGCGCTATATTTAGCGTCCAGGCGATGTTAGTGACCCAAAATGGTTTGATTCCTTCCCTAAACCCCTTGGCCTCTCCACTTCTCTGTCCTCCTTTAAAATTCTACTCTTTGATCAAGCTTTCAGCCACCCTCCTGGGTTAAGGATGTCACTGAGTGGCTGTCGAACATTCTGAGGGGGGATGGTGAACAACCAGAGGTCGTGGTCCATATCGGTACCAACGACATATATAGAAAGAGGGATGAAGTCCTGCAGGCAGATTTTAGGAAGCTAGAAAATAGATTAAAAAGCAGGACCTCAAAGGTAGTAATCTCTGGATTACTCCCAGTGCCACGTGCGAGTGAGTATAGAAATAGGAGGATAGAGCAGATGAATGCGTGGCTGCAGAGATGGTGCAGGAAGGAGGACTTCAGATTCCTGGGGCATTGGGACTGGTTCTGGGGGAGGTGGGACCTGTATAAGCCAGACGGGTTGCACCTCAACAGAGCCGATACCAATATCCTCGCAGGGAGGTTTGCTAGTGCTGTTGGGGAGGGTTTAAACTAAGTTGGCAGGAGGATGGGCACCAGGATGTAGCATTAGAAAGGAGAAAGAATGGGCATAAAGGATTGGGAGAGACGGATAGCTCTAAAGCAAGAAATAGTAAGGTATTCGGTGGGGTCAGGCTAAGAGAGAACGCAGGTAGGTCTAAGATGGGTTTACAGTGTATGTATGTGAACGCACGAAGCGTAGTAAACAAGGTTGCTGCGCTGCAGGCGCAAATAGCCACATGGGAATATGATGTTGTGGCAATAACTGAGACCTGGCTCAAAAAAGGGCAGGATTGGGTATTAAATATTCCTGGATATAAGGTGTTTAGGCAGGATGCTGGAGAGAGAGGATGCCCTGGAGGGGTCAAGGACAGAATCTATTTGGCTAGCGTTAAGAAATAACAGAGGTACCATTACACTACTAGATGTATTCTGTAGGCCACCAACTAGTGGGAAAATATGGAGGCGCAAATTTGCAGGGAAATTACAGAGAGATGCAAGAACTAGAGTAGTGATAATGGGGGACTTCAACTAACCTAATATAGACTGGGATAGTAATAGTGTAAAGGGCAGAGAGGGGGAAGAATCCCTGAAGTGTGTTCAGGAGAACTTTCTTGATTAGTATGTTTCTGGCCCAACAAGGAAGGCGGCATTGCTGGATCTGGTCCTGGGGAATGAGGTAGGGCAAGTGTCAGTAGGTGAATATTTAGGGAACAGTGATCATAATATCATAAGGTTTCGATTAGCTATGGAAAAGGACAGGGAATAATCTAGAGTAAAAATACTTAATTGGAGGAAGGCAAATTTCAGTGGGATAAGAACGGATCTGGCCCGGGTAAATTGGAATCAGAGATTGGCAGGCAAAACTGTAATGGAACAATGGGCTGCCTTTAAAGAGGAAATAGTTTGGGTACAGTCGAGGTACATTCCCACTAGGGGGAAAGGTAGGGCATCTAAAGTCAGACAAAAGAGAGAGAGAGTAAGATGAAGCAGAAAAAGAGCGCGTATGACAAATGTCAGGTCGAGGATACATCTGAGAATCGGGCTAAATATAGAATGTTCAGAGGAGAAGTGAAAAAGAAAATAAGAGGGGCAAAGAGAGGGTATGAGAATAGAATGGCAGCCAACATAAAAGGTAATCCAAAAGTCTTCTACAGGCATATAAATAGTAAATGGATAGTAAGAGGAGGGGTGGGGCCGATTAGGGACCAAAAAGAAGACCTATGCATGGAGGCAGAGGATATGGCTGAGGTACTAAATGAGTACTTTGCATCTGTCTTCACCAAGGAAGAGGATGCTGCCATAGACATAGTGAAGGAGGAGGTAGAGGAGATACTGGATGGGATAAAAGAGGAGGTACTAGAAAGGCTGTCTGTACTTAAAGTAGATAAGTCACCAGGATCGGATGGGATGTATCCTAGGATGCTGAGGAAAGTGAAGGAGGAAATCGTGGAGGTACTGGCCATAATCTTCCAATCCTCCTTAGAATCAGGGGTGGTGCCAGAGGACTGGAGAATTGCAAATGTTCCACCCTTGTTCAAAAAACTGCTTGAAAGGGTGGTGGAGGCAGACTCAATCATGGCTTTCAAAAGGGAGTTGGATAAGTACCTGAAAAAAAAACATTTGCAGGGCTACGGGGAAAGGGCGGGGGAGTGGGACTAGCTGAAGGACTCTTGCAGAGAGCTGGCACGGGCTCGACGGGCCGAGTGGCCTCCTTCCGTGCTGTAACCATTCTATGATTCCTAATATCTCCTTATATGGCTTGGTGTCATTTTTGTCCGATAACGCTCCTGTGAAGCGCTTTGGGTCGTTTTCCTAGGTTAAGGGCACTACATAAATGTAAGTTGTTGATGTGCACACCGAGGACAATGGACAAGTTTCTCTGTTTCTAAACCCAGTGGCCTGACTAAATAGACATGGGCAACAAAGTTGGGATCAATTCTGCTCAGTTGCAGGTCAAGTTGTGATGCCAAGTGTCCTGTTTATATGTCACTGCATCCACTGTATTTTGAGTTTTTTTTCCCAACAACAAATATACGTCACTGTACTCTCACTGTGCGAATGTTAGCAATTGGACATTCTGCACGTCCGTATGAGATTGCCTGCCATTTTAACATGTTTTAACCAAACTATTTTAATGTGTTATAGCCCCCATTATAGGGAGTTACATAGTGGCTTTGACATGGAAAGCTTCCTGCAGCACTGTATGGGGTCAATAAATAAAAGGAGCAATGGTGCGGACAATAAGCCACGGTGTGAGAGTTGGGAGAGGTGATCAAAAATTTTAAGTGGAGAAAGAGGTGGAGAGGCAGAGGTGTTGAGGGAGGAAAGAGAGGGGATTTGTACACCAACATCTCTGGGGATTTCACCCAAACTTTATTCTCAACAAAATCAAAATGGGTTGCAATATTACACCAAACTGCAAAACTTGACAAGCCTGAGGACATTGCACTAAATATGAGTAACTGGAAAAATGAACATGGTGAGTTTTGGTTTTCAACTGCAAGGGGTGCTATTGTTTAATAATATAGAAGGCTTTGGCATCCTCGGTGTACATATGCTGCGTTAAGTTCACACTCATTAAATGGTTTAGAAATCCATGCAAATAATACATTTTAAGAAGTTTATTTTGGGCATTTGCAGGCTCCCATGTTTTCCTGGCCGCGACTGAGGGATGCTGACCCAATTCTGCGTTGTGAGATGGCATCTACTGGAGAGGTACCAGCATGTCGACACTCCATTAATCTCCATTGACACAGCTTCCTTTTACTGATTAGCCTGAGAGTAATTCCAACAATGACCATCATGTTCCAAATGTTTACTGTCTGTTGCCCTGGGGACAGAAGAAAGGGAAAGGGTGAGAGGGTAGAAAGAAAAATAAATTAATTAATTGTATTTATATAGCGCCTTTCATGACATCAACATTAGAGTGTCAGCTGTGGCTCAGTTGGTAGCACTCTTGTCTCTGAGTCAGAAGGTTGTGAGTTCAAGTCTCACTCCAGGGACTTGAGCACAAAAATCTAGGCTGACACACCAGTGCAGTGCTGAGGGAGAGCTGCACTGTTGGAGGAGCCGTCTTTCAGATGAGACATTAAACCGAGGCCTTATCTGCTCTCTGAGGTCAACGTAAAAGATCCCATGGCACTATTTTGAAGAAGAGCAGGGAAGTTATCCCTGGTGTAACAACAGAAAACGCTGGAAACACTCAGCAGGCCAGGCAGCATCTGTGGAGAGAGAAACAGAGTTAACGTTTCAGGTCTGGGACCCTTCATCAGAACTGGAAAAAGCTGGATATGTAACAGATATTGAGTCCGGAAGGCTGCAAAGTGCCCAATCGAAAGATGAGGTGCTGTTCCTCGAGCTTACGTTGAGCTTCATTGGAACAGTGTAATAGGCCGAGGACGGAGAGATCAGAGTGGGAGTGAAGCGGAAAATTAAAGTGACAGGCGACTGGAAGCTCAGGGTCACCCTTACGGACTGAACGGAGATGTTCCGAAAACCGGTCGCCCAATCTGCGTTTGGTCTCCCCAATGTAGAGGAGACCGCATCGTGAGCAGCGAATACAGTATACTAGATTGCGAGAAGTACAAGTAAATCAACATTGAGTTCAACAATTTCAGATAATAATCCCTGCCCCCATTTTTCATGCTGTATGATTTTGCCATTCTCATTTGCAACATTTTATCTTTCCTGCCTCTTACATAAGCACAGTATGTTCTTTCAATCCCTTCCTCCCCTCCTAAACCACCCCCCCTTCCTGATTGTGCACCTGTTTAATATCTGTTACATCTCCAGCTTTTTCCAGTTCTGATGAAGGGTCCCAGACCTGAAACGTTAACTCTGTTTCTCGCTCCACGAATGCTGCCTGGCCTGCTGAGTATTTCCAGCATTTTCTGTTGTTACTGTACTTCAAAAGTACTTCATTGGCTGTAAAGTGCTTTGGGTCATCCTGAGTTTGAAGTGCCTGTCTAGATTTTGTGCTCAAGTCTCTGGAGTGGAGCTTGAACCCACAACCTTCTGACTCTGAGGCGAGAGTGCTAGCACTGAGCCAAATAGAATAACATTGGCAATTTTATTTAAATATATACAAGTGTGTAGGTATTTAATATTTGATTTTGCAACAAATGAATGGGATTGGTCTGCTTCTGTTTCTGCAGGTTGCTTGCTTTGGGCCAAATATTTATTCTGCGTTCCTGAAGGCGATCCTGTCCACTGGCTTCAGATTACCTCAGAAAGGGATTCTAATTGGAATTCAGGTACAGTTTGGAAACTAGCTTCAGCCTCACCCACTGGAAGCCCAGCTCACACTGGCTCAGACCTTTGCGTGTGTTTGTAACGACGCTCGTATGGCACCCTTGGGTTTGATTTTGGCCTCGCCTCTTGTTAGTGCGCCTGGTTCCCAGCTTTCTGCGTTCAAGTGGAGCCAGCCTCTGGGTAGGCCATCTCCCAAGAATGAAAGCCACTGTGGTGCGCATACACGATTGTTGATACACTGACGCGCACACACATGCTGGCCGCTCCCGTGCGTTTTGACATGAGCACACTGCTCAGCAGCAGCACTGAACTTATACTAGCGAGCTCCGAGAATCAGTAGTTAATATGGACACAAGAACATAAGAAATAGGAACAGGAGTAGGCCCTTCGAACCTCTGCCATTCAGTAAGATCACGGCTGATCTTCTACTTCAACTCCACTTTCCCGCCCTATCCCCATATCCCTTGGTTCCCTTAACATTCAAAAATCTATCGCTCTCTGTATTGAATATACTCAGCGACTGAACATCCACAGCCCTCTGGAATTCCAAAGATTCACCACCCTCTTGAGTGAAGAAATTTCTCCTCATCTCAGTCCTAAATGGCTGGCCGGCCCCTTATCCTGAGACCAAGCCCCCTGGTTTTAGACTCTTCAGCCAGGGGAAACACCCAGGATAAACTTCTGGTAGGTTCACTTTTGGTAGTATTGCTGACTGAGTGTTGGTACTATTGCAATGTAAGAGCCATTTAGGTGTAGTTCTGCATTCATAAGAACAGGAGCAGGAGTCGGCCAAATGGCCCTTCAAGCCTGCACCACCAATCAATAAGATCATGGCTGATCTTCGACCTCAACTCCACCTTCCCACCCGATCCCCCCCATATCCCTTGATTCCTGTGCTTCCAAGGAACTTGGGCTTCAGCGTTGGTGCCCCATCTTCTGGGAGCTTGGGTTTGTAGAACTAACCTGGTCATGATACTTATTATGTGTGTTAAAATGCATGTTGACCCTCGACTCCCTTGCTACATTATTTCCTGTTATCTTCAAGCTGTGAGTTGCACCCTGGCCTTTGGCCCTTCACCTCGTTCCTCAGTCTCGACAATAATGAAGTGGTGTAGTCTCGGGCTGCTCTTTTACAACCTATTCTATTCTGCAGAAGAGTGAATTATAATCTACAGTATCGGAGCCGAGATAGACAGATTACTGATAAATTATAAACACTACTTGATTAAAGCACATTAAAGGACAGTCGGCAGGATATGGGAAATATGGTGGAGGCAGGGAAGGAGGTCCGGCAGACACTGGTCCTCTACAACAGGTACAATGTACTAGCTACCTGTGAGGATGAGGAGACAGACTGCGGGAAGGACAGCAACAATGCTGACCAAGCATTGTTGAGCAGAGAGCTTTCCAAGGGGTGGAGGAGCAGCATAGAAAGATTGTAGTTATAGGGGATAGTTAATAGGGGATCACAACCCCTCAGATAATGAAGCAGTCCATGCCCACATGCAGCAAGACCTGGATGAAATTTAGGCTTGGGCTGATAAGTGGCAGGTAACATTCACGTCACAGAAGTGCCAGGCAATGACTATCTCCAACAAGCGAGAGCCTAACCACCGCCCCTTGACATTCAATGGCATTACCATTGCCGAATCCCACACCACCAACATCCCAGGGGGTCACCATTGACCAGAAACTTAACTGCTCTTGTGGCTACAAGAGCAGGTCAGAGGCTGGGTATTCTGCGGCGAGTGTCTCCCCTCCTGACTCCCCAAAGCCTTTCCACCAGCTACAAGTCAGGAGTGTGATGGAATACTCTCCACTTGCCTGGATGAGTGCAGCTCCAACACTTAAGAAGCTTGACACCATCCAGGACAAAGCAGCCCAATTGATTGGCACCCCATCCACCACCTTAAACATTCACTCCCTCCACCACTGGCATACCGTGGCTGCAGTGTGTACCATCTACAAGATGCACTGCAGCAACTCGCCAAGGCTTCTTCGGCAGCACCTCCCAAACCCGCGACCTCTTCCACCTAGAAGGACAAGGGCAGCAGGTGCATGGGAACACCACCACCTCCAAGTTCCCCTCCAAGTCACACACCGTCCTGACTTAGAAGTATATCGCCGATCCTTCATAGTCGCTGGGTCAAAATCCTGGAACTCCCTCCCTAACAGCACTGTGGGAGTACCTTCACCACACGGACTGCAGCGGTTCAAGAAGGTGGCTCACCACCACCTTCTCGAGGGCAACTCGGGATGGGCAATAAATGCTGGCCGTGCCAGCGATACCCACGTCCCAGGAACGAATAAAAAAAAAAGTGTCATCCTTCGCAATTAAGATCAAGAGCCCCAAAGGGTGTGTTGCCTACCTGGTGACAGGATAAGGGATACCTTGTAGCAGCTGGAAAGGAACCTGGAAAAGCAGGGGAAAGATCCAGTTGTCGTGGTCCATGTTGGGACCAGTGACTTAGGAAGGAACAGAGGTCCTGCTAAGAGAATATCGAGAGCTAGGAGCTAAATTTAAAAAGCAGGACCTCGTGGGTGGTAACCTCAGGATTAAAAAAAAGGTTTCTTTAAACTGCACTTAAAGCTAACGTTCGAACCCAGGGATCAGCACTGGAATCCATTTAGACTCTGGACAGTCACAGAGCAGCTTCAGGTCGCACAGAGCTGGGGAGAGCCTCAGACCATCCACCACATGGGCACTGACAGAAGAGTGATAATCCACAGTACCTGCTCTGCTGAGATCCTTACACCAAGGACCGATGTTCAGAGTTGATTATAATAGCTGCACAGACCTTCATTCAGACCGAACTGAGATTCTCACTTTACGCTCACTTCTTTCACAGAGCTCATTCCGATCAAAGTTCCTGGACACTGCACAGCAGCTGCATGAGCAGGGTTACAAGGTAGGTCTCGAAGCCTCAAGTTATAATAGATGGTTTAAAGTACCATATATCTTGTTATACCACACTGCCTCTGCCAACTGTTGTTAATTCACGTGTCATTTAGATGACATGTTTGTGAATTTGTTTGACCATCGAGTTGAGGAATGCTTGTGCTGGGATGGCTGTGAATTCAAGCACCCATCAGGTACTCCCAGATCAGGTATAGCAATGGGTCGGTGCTGCCTCACTGAGCCTCTGCAACATGACTCAGGCCACACCACGTAGGACCGTTACAGCAGAAAGCTGAACTCGGCTCCCGAATGTGAATGAGTAGTGCCGCCCATTGCCTCACCCAGTCCCCGCTCCCCACCCCCCCCAGTCTAGGCTGTGTCTTTCTGCCCGCTCCAGACTGTCTGGGTGTAGGGCAAGACGAGTGTTAGGAGAGGTGATTAAAGGCAGGAGGCCAGAAACGCTGCCTGCAGTCTCATGCCAAGGCACCTCGTAGGAAAGCCCCAGGAAATACCGGGGCATCCCCGCTTCTCTACCCTGTACCTGGGGAATGTGGGGGCATCACCGCTTCTCTACCCTGTACCTAGGGAATGTGGGGGCATCACCGCTTCTCTACCCTGTACCTGGGGAATGTGGGGGCATCACCGCTTCTCTACTCTGTACCTGGGGAATGTGGGGGCATCACCGCTTCTCTACTCTGTACCTGGGGAATGTGGGGGCATCACCGCTTCTCTACCCTGTACCTGGGGAATGTGGGGGCATCACCGCTTCTCTACCCTGTACCTGGGGAATGTGGGGGCATCACCGCTTCTCTACCCTGTACCTGGGGAATGTGGGGGCATCACCGCTTCTCTACTCTGTACCTGGGGAATGTGGGGGCATCACCGCTTCTCTACCCTGTACCTGGGGAATGTGGGGGCATCACCGCTTCTCTACCCTGTACTTGGGGAATGTGGGGGCATCACCGCTTCTCCACCCTGTACCTGGGGAATGTGGGGGCATCACCGCTTCTCTACCCTGTACCTGGGGAATGTGGGGGCATCACCGCTTCTCTACCCTGTACCTGGGGAATGTGGGGGCATCACCGCTTCTCTACCCTGTACCTGGGGAATGTGGGGGCATCACCGCTTCTCTACCCTGTACCTGGGGAATGTGTGGCATCACCGCTTCTCTACTCTGTACCTGGGGAATGTGGGGCATCACCGTTTCTCTACCATGTACCTGGGGAATGTGGGGCATCACCGCTTCTCTACCCTGTACCTGGGGAATGTGGGGCATCACCGCTTCTCTACCCTGTACCTGGGGAATGTCGGGGCATCACCGCTTCTCTACCCTGTACCTGGGGAATGTGGGGGCATCACCGCTTCTCTACCCTGTACCTGGGGAATGTGGGGGCATCACCGCTTCTCTACTCTGTACCTGGGGAATGTCGGGGCATCACCGCTTCTCTACCCTGTACCTGGGGAATGTGGGGGCATCACCGCTTCTCTACCCTGTACCTGGGGAATGTCGGGGCATCACCGCTTCTCTACTCTGTACCTGGGGAATGTGGGGGCATCACCGCTTCTCTACCCTGTACCTGGGGAATGTCGGGGCATCACCGCTTCTCTACCCTGTACCTGGGGAATGTCGGGGCATCACCGCTTCTCTACCCTGTACCTAGGGAATGTGGGGGCATCACCGCTTCTCTACCCTGTACCTGGGGAATGTGGGGGCATCACCGCTTCTCTACCCTGTACCTGGGGAATGTCAGGGCATCACCGCTTCTCTACCCTGTACCTGGGGAATGTGGGGGCATCACCGCTTCTCTACCCTGTACCTGGGGAATGTCGGGGCATCACCGCTTCTCTACCCTGTACCTGGGGAATGTCGGGGCATCACCGCTTCTCTACCCTGTACCTAGGGAATGTGGGGGCATCACCGCTTCTCTATTCTGTACCTCGGGAATGTCGGGGCATCACCGCTTCTCTACCCTGTACCTGGGGAATGTCGGGGCATAACCACTTCTCTACTCTGTACCTGGGGAATGTGGGGGCATCACCGCTTCTCCACTCTGTACCTGGGGAATATCGGGGCATCACCGCTTCTCTACCCTGTACCTGGGGAATGTCGGGGCATCACCGCTTCTCTACCCTGTACCTGGGGAATGTGGGGGCATCACCGCTTCTCTACCCTGTACCTGGGGAATGTGGGGGCATCACCGCTTCTCTACTCTGTACCTGGGGAATGTGGGGGCATCACCGCTTCTCCACCCTGTACCTGGGGAATGTGGGGGGCATCACCGCTTCTCTACTCTGTACCTGGGGAATGTCGGGGCATCACCGCTTCTCTACTCTGTACCTGGGGAATGTGGGGGCATCACCGCTTCTCTACCCTGTACCTGGGGAATATCGGGGCATCACCGCTTCTCTACCCTGTACCTGGGGAATGTCGGGGCATCACCGCTTCTCCACCCTGTACCTGGGGAATGTGGGGGCATCACCGCTTCTCTACTCTGTACCTGGGGAATGTGGGGGCATCACCGCTTCTCCACCCTGTACCTGGGGAATGTGGGGGCATCACCGCTTCTCTACTCTGTACCTGGGGAATGTGGGGGCATCACCGCTTCTCTACCCTGTACCTGGGGAATGTGGGGCATCACCGCTTCTCTACCCTGTACCTGGGGAATGTCGGGGCATCACCGCTACTCTACTCTGTACCTGGGGAATGTGGGGGCATCACCGCTTCTCTACTCTGTACCTGGGGAATGTGGGGGCATCACCGCTTCTCTACTCTGTACCTGGGGAATGTCGGGGCATCACCGCTTCTCTACTCTGTACCTGGGGAATGTCGGGGCATCACCGCTACTCTACTCTGTACCTGGGGAATGTGGGGGCATCACCGCTTCTCTACTCTGTACCTGGGGAATGTCGGGGCATCACCGCTACTCTACTCTGTACCTGGGGAATGTCGGGGCATCACCGCTACTCTACTCTGTACCTGGGGAATGTCGGGGCATCACCGCTTCTCTACTCTGTACCTGGGGAATGTCGGGGCATCACCGCTTCTCTACCCTGTACCTGGGGAATGTGGGGGCATCACCGCTTCTCTACCCTGTACCTGGGGAATGTGGGGGCATCACCGCTTCTCTACTCTGTACCTGGGGAATGTCGGGGCATCACCGCTTCTCTACCCTGTACCTGGGGAATGTGGGGGCATCACCGCTTCTCTACCCTGTACCTGGGGAATGTGGGGGCATCACCGCTTCTCTACTCTGTACCTGGGGAATGTCGGGGCATCACCGCTTCTCTACCCTGTACCTGGGGAATGTCGGGGCATCACCGCTTCTCTACCCTGTACCTGGGGAATGTGGGGGCATCACCGCTTCTCTACCCTGTACCTAGGGAATGTGGGGGCATCACCGCTTCTCTATTCTGTACCTCGGGAATATCGGGGCATCACCGCTTCTCTACCCTGTACCTGGGGAATGTGGGGGCATCACCGCTTCTCCACCCTGTACCTGGGGAATGTCGGGGCATCACCGCTTCTCTACCCTGTACCTGGGGAATGTCGGGGCATCACCGCTTCTCTACCCTGTACCTAGGGAATGTGGGGGCATCACCGCTTCTCTACCCTGTACCTGGGGAATGTGGGGGCATCACCGCTTCTCTACCCTGTACCTCGGGAATATCGGGGCATCACCGCTTCTCCACCCTGTACCTGGGGAATGTCGGGGCATCACCGCTTCTCTACCCTGTACCTAGGGAATGTGGGGGCATCACCGCTTCTCTACCCTGTACCTGGGGAATGTCGGGGCATCACCGCTTCTCTACCCTGTACCTAGGGAATGTGGGGGCATCACCGCTTCTCTACCCTGTACCTGGGGAATGTGGGGCATCACCGCTTCTCTACCCTGTACCTGGGGAATGTGGGGCATCACCGCTTCTCTACTCTGTACCTGGGGAATGTGGGGCATCACCGCTTCTCTACCCTGTACCTGGGGAATGTGGGGGCATCACCGCTTCTCTACCCTGTACCTGGGGAATGTCGGGGCATCACCGCTTCTCTACCCTGTACCTGGGGAATGCCGGGGCATCACCGCTTCTCTACTCTGTACCTGGGGAATCTCGGGGCATCACCGCTTCTCTACCCTGTACCTGGGGAATGTGGGGGCATCACCGCTTCTCCACCCTGTACCTGGGGAATGTGGGGGCATCACCGCTTCTCTACCCTGTACCTGGGGAATGTGGGGCATCACCGCTTCTCTACCCTGTACCTGGGGAATGTCGGGGCATAACCGCTTCTCTACTCTGTACCTGGGGAATGTGGGGGCATCACCGCTTCTCTACTCTGTACCTGGGGAATGTCGGGGCATCACCGCTTCTCTACCCTGTACCTGGGGAATGTCGGGGCATCACCGCTTCTCTACCCTGTACCTGGGGAATGTGGGGGCATCACCGCTTCTCTACTCTGTACCTGGGGAATGTCGGGGCATCACCGCTTCTCCACCCTGTACCTGGGGAATATCGGGGCATCACCGCTTCTCCACCCTGTACCTGGGGAATGTCGGGGCATCACCGCTTCTCTACTCTGTACCTGGGGAATATGGGGCATCACCGCTTCTCTACCCTGTACCTGGGGAATATCGGGGCATCACCGCTTCTCCACCCTGTACCTGGGGAATGTCGGGGCATCACAGCTTCTCTACCCTGTACCTGGGGAATGTGGGGCATCACCGCTTCTCTACTCTGTACCTGGGGAATGTGGGGCATCACCGCTTCTCTACCCTGTACCTGGGGAATGTGGGGGCATCACCGCTTCTCTATTCTGTACCTCGGGACTTGCAGGAGGGAAATAAACATTTTAGTTACTTATTTGACCATATTTTCTCCCTCCTCTCCTGGCGACTGGCTTGTGTTGGGGTCCCATTTTCCGGCTCCCATGCGCCCTCCAGTACCTCACCCACATGGTCACTCTTCATGTGTGAGCCCTGCAATGTGCCGGCAGGCAATAGGGAAACACATGGCTACTCTGTCACCCCTCCTGGGATGTCAATCAGGAAAACCGGGTACCCGGAAAAGAAAATAACCTTTTCATTTGGAGCCCATTACAGCATTATAATCAATGGTTTATGTGTCACGAAGGACAGTATGGCCCATGTTTGACATGAAACCCACTGTTTTTTGTTGAAGCTTTATGCTACAGAAGGCACATCTACCTGGTTGAATGCCAATGATGTGCCAACGGCGCCTGTGTCATGGGCCACTGCAGAAGACCACAACACCTCCGCTCCATCCTTTACCAAGTGAGTACTAGCAGCGCTCATTGGAGGTACTCGGCATGGCTACCTTGGCAGAGATGGGGTTATTCGAGACTGAGCATTGCTTGAGTTGTCGAGTTTGGGTGCAATCTGGGGGCTCGTTACGCTGGTTTCCTGAAGTGAAGTTTTAGTTCAAGTTTCTGCTCAAGCTCATTTGCATAATCACAAATGTCAAATCTTATGAACCAACGCAGTCGGGCAACGTATTAGAACGTAATCGTTTTTTTTTTTTTTTTTTTAAATCCTGGCTATATTTAAGAGTGGTAACCTGGTGCACTTTTATTAATACAGCTGAAAATTAGTTTATCACAAAACATAAGCATTTTTAATACGAGTGTCTTGTCCATCACCTGTGAGTAACCCGATTTTAAATCACAGAAAATGACTTGAAAAACTATACTGAACCATTTAATAATTTAATTGGTGCATAGAAGTCAGTTTGTTAGTAAATTGAATATTTTTAATGTAAGAAGCTTTTAGAACATGCCGACTGGTGGCTGTGCGCCGAAGAAAATGAGTGCAATTTGAAGAGCCTCCTCGAAGGCCCGCAAACGGACGCAATTAGCGAAAACTTGCCGTTAAGTCAATCTGGGCGTGGGGCCGGCTTCAGGTGAAATTATTTTAAACCAGTGTTAAAGATCGCGGAAACTTGACTAATGCCGGGCGTAACTTGCGTTTAAAATTCCCTATCTTTTACGCTGGTTCGGCCAATTTTATCCAGATTGTGCTGAAGAACCAAGTGTAAACTCTACCCCACGGACTTTTAAAAAGGCTTTGACAAGCTGCTTAATAAGATCGAGCCCTGTGGGACTGAAGGGAAGGTCCGGGGATGGAGAAGGATATGGCTGCATTGTTCTGGTAGAGAGTTTTTATTACAGGTAATGGGTATGAGTGGAATCTTGCAGGAATCAGTCCTGTGACACTGTCTGTATCAATGATCTGAATGAAGATGTCGGGGGGACTGTCAGGAAATTCGTAGATGACACAAAGATTTGCGTACATGTTAGAACCTTGGATGAGAAAAAATAACTACAATCTGATGTAGGTGCGATGGGGGAATGCACCCACATCGGGCAGATGACATTTAATGTAGATAGACATGTCATGCATGTGGGTACAGCTAATGCCAAGCATGTGCAAACCATGCAGCACTCCTAACTAAGGTCGGTTGAGCAGGAAAAGACCTGGGTATTGTACTGCATGAGTCTATAAAGGTCCGCAAGCAGTGCCAAGACGCTATAGCAAAAGCAAATAGAGTATTAGATTGTGGAGCTAGGATGATCCAATATAAAATACAGAGTGACGTAATAAAACTCACTACGCACTTGGTTTGAGCATAAAGCAAGGCTTTAATCAACTTGTTTCAGAACATGGAGGTCTAGTTGTACTTCACTAGTTCCTTGGGCCGACGCCCGAGTATTTATACTCCTTGGACGGCGCCACCAGCTGGCCGTCCAGCGTTATTTCAGGAGTAGTTTCTTGATGAATGATGAGATTTATAACATTCTTCCTGCCTAAAAGATTTGGAAGTCCTACAACTTCCTCTTAGCGGATCAGGCGGACCACGAATAGCCGCAGTCTTTTAGATTTTTGTTTATGGCTAGAAGGCACGTCTCCCCGGATCGTGTCTTGGTCCCTGGGCTGCTTGATCTGTACCGGTGGATCGACAGGGCCCGTGTTGCTCTGATCAACCCGAGGGAGGCTGAGGAGATCGTGTCTCCAGGTGTGGGTCCCCACAGGCGCAGAACTGGCTTCATCCTGTTGGATAGCCGGGGATTGACCGGCGTCCTGGCCTCGGGTGGCCATTCCACGGGGAGCGCTCGGCTCCCCGAGTGGATCCGGTGGGGCAGCTGGCAGATCTCTCGATGCCCCAGGTAGGGCGTCATCTTCGGGGGAGCACAGAGTGTCGGCATCATCCCCGTGGGTCTATATCGGTTGGGTCCGTGGAGCCAGCCGGACAGGGAGCCAGATTCCGGAGTGAAACAGTGGACTCCCGGCCATCAGGGTACCGCACGTGCGCGTACGTGGGGTTGACATCCGTGAGTTCTACCTCGTCGACAAGAGGATCGGTTTTAGATGATCGGACGAATCTTCGGAGCAGCACGGGGCCGGGAGCTGCCAACCATGACGGTAGAGACATCCCATGGGTGGAGTGACGCTGGAAGTTGAAGAATCGCTCGTGAGGTGTGACATTGGTAGACGTAGAAAGGAGAGACCTGATGGAATGCAACACGTCAGGGAGCATAGTTTCCCACTGCTGGTCTGGTAGGCTGCGTGACCTCAGCGCAAGACGAACAGCGTTCCAAATGATGGCGTTGTATCTCTCAACCTGTCCGTTACCGATGGGATGGTACGGTGTCGTTTTATTTGTGGCAATTCCCCATTGGGAGAGAGAACTTTTGAGTTCGCTTGACATGAAGGAGGGACCCTGATCAGAGTGGATGAAATTGGCCGTACCGCAAAGGGAAAAGACTTGATCAAGGCATTTGATCACTTTGGAAGTAAGCATATTGGGACAGGGGAAAGCAAAGGGAAAGCGTGAATATTCGTCCACCACAGTGAGTAAGTAGGTGTTTCGCGTTGAGGAGGGCAATGGCCCTTTAAAGTCAATGCTGAGTCGCTGCATAGCGTGTATGAATGAGCCATCCGATGGACAGAAGAATTGCGGTTTTAATTCCGCACAAATTCTACAGGAGGAGCATGTTCTTTTCACATCTTCCGTAGAAAATGGGAGATTTTTAGATCGCACAAAGTGCAACATACGGGTAACGCCAGGATGGCATAAGTCAGTATAAAGATCCGCCAGAGTCGAAGTTGACATAGAAGAGCAGAATGCCCGCGTGAGGGTACCCGGGGCCACATTCTCTTTGCCGGGTCGATAATATATGGCGTATCCAAAGGTGGCCAATTCCATCCTCTAGAGTTGTATTTTGTTATTCTTGACCTGAATGCATTTCTGGTTACCCAGCATAAAGGCCACGGAGTGCTGATTGGTTATAAGTGTGAAATGGCGACGAGCGGGAAAATGACTCCATTTATGTACCGCTTCGATGATGTCCGTAGCCTCCTTCTCGACAGGAGGATAATGGAGCTCGCTACCCTGCAAAGTTCTGGACAGAAATGTAATGGGTCGACCACCTTGATTCAAGGTAGCCGAGATCGCCACCTCCGATGCATCGCACGCGACCACGAAAGGAAGATTTTCATCAATGGAACGAAGCGTGGCTTTTTCCAGTTGTCGCTTGAGGAGGTTGAAAGCTGAAATAGCCATTGCCTCTAATGGGAATGACTTTGCGTGAAGCAGGGGCTGGATCTTGTCGGAGAAGTGGGGTATCCATTTCGCATAATAGGCGAACATGCCGAGTGCCCGACGAAGAGAGCCGAGATTCATGGGGGAGGGAGCTCCTGAAGCGGACGAAGTCACTCCGGATCCGGTTTGATGACACCGTTGCCCACCCAGTAGCCAAGGACGTTGACTGATGGTACTGATTTCACAGATTTGGACTCATTTAAGGTTAAGTTGCGACGACGGAGTACGTCAGAAAATTTCTGGAGGTTGGCATCATGCTCCTTCTGGTCATGACCAGCAATGGTGATACTATCCAGATATGGAAAAGTGTCCGTTAAGTTCTCCTGTTTGACTCGGCTATTCATTGCCCGTTGAAAGACGGCCACCCCATTGGTGACCCCAAATGGAAGGCGACAAAACTGGTAAAGCCGACCATTGGCCTCAAAGGCCGTATACTTCTTGTCAGAGTCCTTTAACGGCACTTGATGATATGCGCTCTTTAAATCAAAAGTTGAAAATACCTTGTAGTTGGCAAGGTTATTGACCATGTCATCGATGCGTGGTAGTGGGTAGGCATCCAGGTCGGTATACTGGTTAATAGTTTGCGAGTAATCGATGCAAAGACGTTTCTTGTGTTGCTTCAGAGGATTTTTAACAACGATGACTTGAGCCTGCCAGGAAGATGAACATGGCTCAATGATACCGTCAGCTAGAAGGCGAGAGATTTCTGTCTCTATAAAGGATCGATCATCTTGGCTGAAACGTCGTGATTTAGTGACTATGGGCTTACATCGGGGGGAAAGATTGGCAAACAAGGAGGGCTTGTCGAGCAAAGCCGCGGAAAGAGCACAAAACAGTACTTTGGAAATGGTAAGCTCCGGCTTTGACCCTCCAAACTCGAAAGTGAGTCTTTTGTGTTTCTGGAAATCCTGTCCCAGGAGCACATCACTGCATAGGTTCTTGAGCACCCCGAGCCGGGTGGAGAAATAAGTGCAGCCATTGAGAATAAGGTCGACAAGACAAAAGCCGGAAGAATTGGTGGTCAGTGTCGTCGGAGCCATTGCAATTTCCCTGTCCGAGGGGTAAATACGCAGTTTTAACTTACCGACAGCCCGCTCACTAATGAAGCTGTCAGAGCTGCATGAGTCGATTAGTGCACTCAAAATGTGTCCATTTACCGAAACTTCGTGGCTGCATGGGACAGACTTTGGGGGAAAACAGCTGTGATGGGAGGAGGGGCAGTTTTACCCTTGACAGCTGTAACCTTAGTAGTGGCCCTTGGGGGAGGAACAGTTTTATAGATAGTAGCTGCAAAACTAACAGGAGCTCTCAACCGGTATGCCTTAGAAAAGTGGCCTTTCTTACTAACAGCGGCTCTTGACTGGCATACCTTAGAAAAGTGACCTTTCTTGCTGCAATGATTGCAGGTCGCGTTACGAGCAGGTCAAAATTTCCTATAATGGAACGCACCTCCACAGAAGAAACACTTCCTTCCAGATTGCCAAGATGCCGCTAGGGCGGGGTCGTCACCAGTGTAGGTTTCTAGGGTAGGGTTGTCATCAGCCGGGTTGGAGTTATCATCCGTGAGGACTTCCGCCCGAGGCCTATCGAAAGAGTCACTAAAAGTGATAGCAGCAGCCTGTGCATGTGGTGAAAGATAGGTGTCTGTATTCCTCTTTGCTAAGTCCAGAGAACATGCCTGGTCATAGGCAGCCTGTAACTTGAAGGTTTTATTCTCCAACAGATGCTGACGTATGAAGGGAGACGCAATCCCATTAATAAAGGAATCACGAATTAACTCCTCCTGGTACTGCTCAGCTGTAACAGCTTTAAGATTACAATCCTTGCTGAGCCTGCAAAGTTTTTGAAGGAATTCATCAAGTGATTCCCCAGGTTGTTGTCGAGTTGTGGCCAGTAGATGCCGAGCAAAAATTTCATTTGGGGACTTGACATATAGCTGCTGTAGTATTTGGATAGCGGCGTCATAGCCTACACAGTCTTCGATATAATCAAACACATGAGGGGATACATAATTAGCAAGCATTCGTAACTTGTTAGGAACATTCTCACCACACTCCTCAAGGAAGTTGCTAAAGGTACGATACCAGTGTTTCCATACCTTAGCAGTTGTAAGTGAATTCGCGTCCAGGTCGAGACGGGTGGGTCTGAGAAGTTCCTCCATGATGGATCGATTACTTGTCTGAGTTCCCTTCTACGGTTCAAGTCGTAGCTGGCTGTTCCCGAACCACCCAAAGCGTGGAGTCGATATCAAGTTGATTAAATTGACGTAATAAAACTCACTACACACTTGGTTTGAGCATAAAGCAAGGCTTTAATCAACTTGTTTCAGAACATGGAGGTCTAGTTGTACGTCATTAGTTCCTTGTCTTACAAAATGTCCCTGGCAAGCTGGGGCCGACGCCCAAGTATTTATGCTCCTTGGACGGCGCCACCAGCTGGCCGTCCAGCGTTATTTCACGAGTAGTTTCTTGATGAATGATGAGATTTATAACAGAGCGCTATAGTATCCTTGTACAAGACCTTGGTTTAGGCTTTATTCAGAATACTGTGCCAAGTTTGATCCCCTCACATGGCAGAGAATATAGAGCTCCTAGAGGGCAACCACCAGAATGATACCTAGTATAAAAGCACTTAGTTACCACAATGGACTTAGAGAGCTGGGTCTTTGAGAAGTGTAGACGTCAAGGAGATTTGAATGAGGAATTTAAAATAACGACCATGTCCATGTAGATTGAATATTTGAGCATAAAGCGGGAGGGCCCAGGCCCACAGTGAGGGCCGGCACCAAGCGGGAGGGCCCAGGCCCAGGCCCACAGTGAGGGACACCACCAAGCAGGGGGGCGCAGGCCCACAGTGAGGGACAGGACGGCACCAAGCGAGAGGGCCCAGGCCACAGTGAGGGACGGCACCAAGCGGGAGGGCCCAGGCCCACAGTGAGGGACGGCACCAAGCGAGAGGGCCCAGGCCACAGTGAGGGACGGCATCAAGCGGGAGGGCCCAGGCCAGAGTGCGGGGCTCAACCAGATTTATCCATGCACTGACAGCGAGATTTGATAATGCCTATAATCTGTTCAATGCCACTTCTGGTCGGGTCTAGTTGGCCATGAAGACCAGGTTTGGTCCTCTGTGTTGAGTTAAGCTGAGCTGAGTTGGAGCAGTCGTTCAAGAAGTGTAATTGGCCTTAGCCTGCCTCAGATTGGTCAGGCAGAAAGTGAGCCAGGGTTCCTGCATCCGATCACGATTCAGAGACACCTGCTAGGATTTGTATGTGGGTGGGTTTGATCTGTGTGATCCATCCTGTGACAAACATTCGAGGCGTAATTGCCAGACTTTGCAGCCTCGATGGGTGTGGGAGGGATTTGAAAGTTATTGACCAATTGGGTGGGCTGTGTGGCCAACATTGTATACACAGCAAGTGGCACAGATTTGAACAAATTCCATTAAGATTCAACGAAAAATAAGCTGTGAACCCACACAGGCATATAAAAATATCCTGGGCAATTGCACCACCTACAGATTTCATGCTGGATTTTCCTCCATAGTTGGTGGGGTAGCAGTGGATAAGGGGGCAAAATGGGTGATGTGGCCTACTGCCGCCTCGTAACCCCAAACTGAATTTCCTTATACGGACTGCTGCCGGTCAGTCTTTCCCTGCCCACCATATACAAATAACGGCAGCGGGGGAGTCCTGGGTTCTCTTGTATCTGCGACTCTTCCTGTCGCTCCCTGGGTCCGCCAACTGAACCATGGCAGTAGGCTTGGCGTAGCGGCTGGAATGTGTCCACGTGCGGCAAATGGAGGAAGAGGGCCTGTTCGGCCTCCTCTCCCTCTGATCAAGCATCTGCTGAAGGTCTTGGTCTGGCCTTGGGTTCTCTGTGGGGTGACTGGGAGGCTCCTGTTTGCTGGTGGGAATCGCACTGGGAGCTTGTCATGAATAGGTAATGAGTCCCTGACTCAGGAAGCCAGGCTTATGGTGGTGTCGGTGCTGGGTCAAGTCCGCCCGAACCCTTTCAAGGTGGGATCAAGAAAACCCAGTCCTCCTTGTCACACACTGGAACGGTAAGGCAAAGGGATCACAGAAATCCGCTGGCTCGGTTTCCATCAATCTATCGGGACGCTGGAATGAAGCTGTCCAGTGTGCCCCTGCCAGTCGTTCTCGCACTCCCATCAATGCCTGCCTGACAAACTCACTTACAGAACTCCTTCCCCTGAGACTGAGACAAAATACATCAGGGAAGATTTTCCCACTGGAGGCGAGATGGAGGCGGGTTTCAGTTTGGGTGGGTTTGAAACCCGCCTCCACTGATAGGTTTCAAAAATTTGCGATTTTCCCATGATTGGCCACTTGATTTCAGAGGTGTGGGATGCCCTTGCTCAATTAGTGTTTTGGGACTGAAACCCGCCTCTGTTGACAGCACTTTTTCAGTCTGATTTTATGGCTTCTTGCTCCCTTGGCTCATTCCACAGCATTTCTGCGTCTCCTGCACCACCTCCAACGTCTTTTGAGAAACCACTATGTCCAATTCCAAGGCAAGGACCTACCCGAGGCTCTCGGATGAGGCGCTGCAAATGTTGTTGGCGGGGGTGACAGCTAGCATGGAGGTGCTCTTCCACTCACCTTGGAGGAAGAGGCCTGCCAAAGAAACCCAGGCTCTGTGGGTACAGCTGGCAAGGGATATAAGGTCCAGATCTGTGTGCAGATTGGGAGACTGTTTCTGTGCATTGATGAAATGCCATCCCTGTTGGAAAGCATTAAAATGATTTGAAGCCAAAATGTTGGCATTATGCCATCTGTTCTTTCGCCTTCGGCAGCTCCACATTGCGGGCACCGCCACACTTGCATTGTCAGGTTGGTGGCCTGAGTGAAAGGAGGCCAAAGATTCATGTCCATTGTCAATGATGTCCTAGGATGGAGCAAAGGACTTGTGCAACCTATGCAAATCTGGCCATGATAAGTTC
The DNA here is from genome assembly GCF_052327205.1 of Somniosus microcephalus. Taxonomy (NCBI): domain Eukaryota; kingdom Metazoa; phylum Chordata; class Chondrichthyes; order Squaliformes; family Somniosidae; genus Somniosus; species Somniosus microcephalus. The sequence goes on along the minus strand of NW_028225644.1, from coordinate 41,623 downwards.
ATCCCTTGCATCCCGGGCAGCCATGTGGTCGCGTGTTGCCGTTGCCACTGGTCAATACACCGGCGCTCTGACCTCTTCCTCCTCCAGGTCCTCCTCCTCCTCATCCTCATCTGAAGTTCATGGAGAAAGAAAATGAATGGTTCCCATGCTGCTTGTAGATGCCTCCTTTGGGGAAGTGCTCATTGCAAGCAGGGAGAGGGTCTTCCAAGGAGGTCCCACAGTTGATGGAGTCAAGCTGCAACACCTCCGACTTTGGAAGGCCTTCTAAAAGTGCTCAGAGACCTTTTAAAGCCAAGGTCTGGCACCTGCAAGTAATCCTTGCTGCAATAAATGATGTCTTGTTAGACCTGCAGCAGTGAGGAGGCCACCCACGAGTCAACCTGGCGTGGTTTAGGAGGTGCGTGGATCACATCGAAAAGCTGGAAAAATCACGAGGGCCTCTCAAAATAGGCTTAGAGAGGCCCTTAACGAGCATTTAAGGATCTTTAATAGCGCAATGGCCAGCTGGAGGCGGGAGCGTTTCCCGACCTCCAAAACCGGCACCAGCAAAATCCCGCGGAAGTGGGTTGGAGGCGGGTTCTGAACTCGATCTCTTCGATTCTGATTTTCCCGCCTCCTCCGACATCAGAAAATCGCCCCCATCATTACAATGATACCAGAACACTGAGGTTATACTAGAACAATACCGGAATAGAGAGGTTATAGCTATCAGGAAAGATTGAACAGGCTGGGGGTCTTTTCTCTCAAAGAGAAGGCTAAGGGGTGACCTGATCAAGGCCTTCAAGATTATGAAAGGGTTTGATAGGGAAGACATAGAGAAGATGTTTCCACTTGTGGCGAGACAAGAACTAGAGGCCATCAATATAAGATAGTCACTAATAAAATCCAATAGGGAATTCAAGAGAAGCTTCTTTACCCAGAGAGTGGTGAGAATGTGGCACTCAGTACCACAGGGAGTGGTTGAGGCAAATAGTATAGATGCATTTAAGGGGAGGTTAGATAAGTATATGAGAGAGAAAGGAATAGAGGGTTATGCTGACAGTTAGATGAGGAAAGACGGGAGGAGGCTCGAGTGGAGCATAAACACCAGCATGGACTAGCTGGGCTGAATGGTTGGTTTCTGTGCCGTATATCCTATGTAATCCCACCTTTACAGCCCCATGTTCCAGCATAAGAGTGATGTCTTTTACACATGCATGGAGGCGCAGGTGCGATTTTTGTCAGTTGGCTATTTGTAGCCAGTGTCTAAGGAACACGTTCACTTCAGGTAATGTACGTAGAACAAAGAGGCATTGGGTGGTAAAAGATCACTTATCTCCTTGCTGATTGTTTGACAAGTGGGCTTATCATTAGAAGGGAAGAGGGATCTGGGTAAGCTGGGAAAGCAACTCGTAATACGGGGGCGGGGGCAGAAATTGCCATTAATAAGCTGAGTGTGTGATGAACAATACGGACTTTGTTTTTTTCCCCTATGCCTGTCAGTATTTATTGAAATGGTAGCTTTCGGTGACCCGTGCTTTATATTCCAAATGTTGACTATATGTGTGGGGGAAATTGATTCCTGTAGAGCGGGCAGATGTTTAGTCCCTTAAATGGACGTAATTCTGACCTTTCAGCAAAAAACAAAATAATTCCAAAAATAATAAATGTTTAAATAACCCCATCAATATTGGGTAAATCTCATGGGCACAGGGATAAACTTTACCAGTGCGAAGACTTTATCTGTGCTATTAGCAGTGCTCCTTCTCACCCTGCACTACTTTGTGACAATGGGCTGGCACTACACCACCACCCTCCTTCACATAGACTCTTGAGGATCAGCTTGGTAGAGATGAGTTTACTGTGACAGGTGGGCAGATTTCGGCACGCTGCTGTTTGTATTTACTGAGAGGACCGCTGACTCTCCTCCATTCTCTTTTCAGACTAATTCACGATGGAGTCATTGACCTGGTGATAAACCTGCCCAACAACAACACTCGCTTTACGAGGGAAAACTACCTGATCCGAAGAATGGCCATCGATCATGGAGTGCCTCTCATTACCAATTTCCAGGTAACAATAATGACTATACTACCACCTTCTGGTACTCAAAGTAGAAATGGTGGGAGGGGAACTGAGGGGTGCAGTAAGTTTAACACACTGGCCATGGAATTCTAGTGGTTTGGTAGGGCATAAACCTGACCGATCGAAGGGGGGATGGGGGGGTGCTTCAGAGTTTGAGAGGATCCGCCCGTTGTACACAACATTTAATTTCTGTGCTAAATTCTGCCAGAAGTGAGGGAGGGTGCAAGATGTACCCTGAAGATGTTATTTGATTAGCTCCCTAAAATTTTGTGTAAGGAGGCTGCAGTTCATCCCCAAAACCTTGGAAGAGCCTTGCTTCATCTTACAGGGAGCTCTGCAAACATCCTCCACAAACAAGACAGCAGTTGCTGGGACTCCGTCATACTGCGCTTTTAATTCCTTAGTCACGCAGCACTCTGTCCACACCTCATCTGAACTATTTATATTCCCTGAGTGACTCTGGGTTGGTGAGTGAGGAGATGAGTGATGACATCATATAGCACAGAAAGAGGCCATTCGGCCCATCGTGCCTGTGCCGGCTCTTTGAAAGAGCTCTCCAATTAGCCCCATTCCCCTGCCCTTTCCCCATAGCCCTGCAAATTTCTGCTTTTCAAGTATTTACCTAATTCCCTCTTGAAAGTTTCTATTGAATAATCTTCCAAGTGTTGGCAACGAGCGAGTTTCATCACCTGGAAAATGCAGCTTCATATCCCTTCCCGAACCCTTTCAGTCTTTCCTCGAGCTGGATTGATGCCATTCAGGAAGTAATCATTTTTCTTTATTAATTGCTGCTCTGTTCCGAGTTTTCAATCCCAAATCACTTTCAGCCGCTCCCCTAATTAGTTTCATAAGAACATAAGAAGTAGGAGCAGGAGTAGGCCATACGGCCCCTCGGGCCTGCTCCGCCATTCAATAGGATCATGGCTGATCCGAATCTAGACTCACGTCCACTTCCCTGCCCTCCCCCCGTAACCCCTAATTCCCTTATCTGCTAGGAAACTGTCTATCTCCATTTTAAATTTATTTAATGTTGCAGCTTCCACAGCTCTCTGGGGTAGCAAATTCCATAGATTTACTACCCTCTGAGTGAAGAAGTTTCTCCTCATCTCAGTTTTGAAAGCGCAGCCCCTTATTCTTAGATTATGCCCCCTAGTTCTAGTTTAAGTATGTTTCCAAATTTTGGTTCCAATGTGTAGGATTACATTACATTGATTTTTATTGAGTTTTATCTGTCATTGTTCTGCCCACTGGTAAATATTGTCGGTCCTTCAGTAACCCCTTGGCTGCTTCATCAGACTCTGCAGGCCCTCCAGACTGGTGTCATTGCCAATCTGACCAGCTTACATTAAGTTTCTGGATCCATTTCTGGTTGGAGGTCAGAAACAGTAGAGACCCCAGCACCAATCCCGAGGTCACTCCACGTAGCCTAACATCAATCCTCTAAATGGCACCTGCTGCTTCCTCTCTCTCTCTCACCCATTTCAATGTCTATTTTCAATGTACCCAGGATGCAGCCAAGTGTACAAGCTGTCTAAGCACCTGCGTTTTATTTGAAGATGTTACTGATTCCTTCCTGTACCCTTTCAGGTGGCGAAACTTTTTGCTGAAGCGATTAAACACTGCGGAAAACTGGATTCTACCAGCCTGTACCACTACCGAGAGAACAGTGTGATCAGAGGATTGCAGTGAGAGGCTCCCATCAGCCTGGCTTGTGCAGGGCCTCACTCCACATATGTACAAAGTTGGTTCTCTGATACAAACGAGAACAGGTTTTGCCTGTAACAGCTTTAATAAAGAGAGAGATTTCATTGTGACCATGGCTTCACCGTATTCAGCTCTTGTTTTGGAGGTTTAAGCACTATGTAAATAACTCCTCCTCCTTACTTTATCTATCTTTTCCCTACCGTATACGTCAATGAAAAGGGGCACTGACATCCCACCATGTGGAACTGGGACTGGTGGGAGCATCGAGACCACCCGCACCCCCTCCCGTCCACCAGCTGGGCTCAATGGATGCCAGCCTATCAGAGTTGCTTCAGCAGACCTGCTCTTGTGGTCTTTAAACTCTGTCTGCTCCACACAGCACTATCTGAACTCCTCCAACCCTGTGGCATTCACAGGATTTCACTTCACCACTTTGTACTAAACAGACAATTTGTTTCCATCAGGAATTTGAGCCAGGTGTGGTTATGTCCCTCTTTCCGGGTGGCTTTCTGAGGTGTACTCCATTGCAAGTACTGAGGCCCCTATGTCTGCACTCAGAGTGGCCCTGAAATGATGTGCCAGTGTCTCATAATCGCTTGCTTCGCCCTCACCCCTGGTCAGTGATTGCAAAGCATTGGTACCATCTGACATTCTTCCTCAGCTGGTTGAAGCTGGAGTGATTTGATTCCTTGCAATTACAGTAAAGTGAAATGTTGGAGGTGGTCCTGTTTACGTTGACAGACAGAGATTGATTAGCCCAGCATTGGAACCCTGATTATGTGCTCTGGATTAGATTCTAACCACCTCCCTCTCAGGATCTTGCACTGGTGCTGACGTGACTGTATGGGAATATAATTTTACTGACTTGCAACATATTTTCTCATTTTCCCCCACCACCACTATCATTGTGGCTGCATTTATAACCTTCCCAGAACACATTTCCCTCCACACTGGTCACTGCATGTGTATGCGTGTGCACATACGCACGCTAATGGCCCTGAAGTGCAAACAGCCTCGCCGTACCCAGCCCACCCCCCGTGACATCAGCGAGAACACTGGTTCTCGGAATCGGGTGGTTTCGTGGAGAAGCGTGCACTGGTCAGTGCCAGTCATCCCCGTAGTCCCGTCGCAGTATCACAGCAGTAATTCCAAGAATGTTCGGTTGCAGAATAATGCTGTCGGTGAGATGCAATTGCCACAACATGCAGGGCTACAGTCTGGCCAGTTCTTTTCATAGTGCTTTGTGTTCATATAATTCTTCTGTTGTAAACCTGTATAATTCCTTGTAACTGTAAATGAACAAAAATAAATGATTGTTTAATTAAACTCAAAGCTGTGCAGTTTGTGAGTGAATTGGAATGTGACCATGTATCAGTTCCCTCAGCGATCTGTTGGACATCCTGGAGAGACGCATGTTGGATAGCTTGGGGCATTAAGGGTTAACAGTCAAACTTCTTCATATCTTGGAGCAACGGACTTTCCAAGATGAAGAGGATGGCTTTAAAGTGTGAGAGGAAGGCATAGAATCATAGAAAGTTACAGCACGGAAGGAGGCCATTTCGGCCCATCGTGTCCGCGCCGGCCAACAAAGCTATCCAGCCTAATCCCAATTCCCAGCTCTTGGTCCGTAGCCCTGCAGGTTAGAGCATCCCAAGTGCACATCCAAGTACTTTTTAAATGGTTAGGGTTCCTGCCTCTACCACTCTTTCAGGCAGTGAGTTCCAGACCCCCACAACCCTTTGGGTGAAGACATTTCCCCTCAAATCCCTTCTAAACCTTCCACCAATTACTTTAAATCTGTGCCCCCTGGTTTTTGACCCCTCTGCTAAGGGAAATAGGTCCTTTCTATCCACTTTATGCCCCTCATAATTTTATACACCTCAATAAGTCTCCCCTCAGCCTCCTCTGTTCCAAGGAAAACAGACCCAGCCTATCCAGTCTTTCCTCATAGCTAAGATTCTCTACTCCCGGCAACATCCTGGTAAATCTCCTCTGTACCCTCTCTAGTGCAATCACATCTTTCCTGTAATGTGACCAGAACTGCACGCAGTACTCTAGCTGAGGCCTAACTAGTGTTTTATACAGTTGAAGTATAACCCCCCCTGCTTTTGTATTCTATGCCACGGCTAATAAAGGCAAGCATTCCGTATGCCATCTTAACCACCTTATCTACCTGGCCTGCTACCTTCAGGGATCTGTGGATATGCACTGCAAGGTCCCTTTGTTCCTCTACACTACTCAGTGTCCAACCATTTAATGTGTATTCCCTTTCCTTGTGTAGGGGGTGGTGTGTGGTCAGCTTCGCCTCTGACTCGTGAGCAGTTCGAATCGCTCCCACTCCCTTGGTTCTAGACCTTGGACTTATTTGGGGGCTGCAATGAAATTGCAGCAGACAACTGAGTTGGTGAAGGAACTTGGATTTTATTTGAGACAAGAAAATAACAATAGACAGAATACTTCACCCCTCCCAATCCCACTACACTAAGTTGGACTCCAGAGGACCAGGGACAATGCTCACCTAACGACTTCTTTTGACAGTTGTAGAGGTTCGCGATTTCGGGGTTCTCTAGATGTGGCGGTTGGGGTCTGCCGTAACCCGCACGCGGTAGAAGACTTCACCTGCGTTGCTGTTTCAGTCTCCGCGTGTCCGCTGATGCAGTCGGGTGCGTATTGAATCTATCAGGTAAGTACCCAATTTCTTTTGGTCAGAAATAGGGTTTAGAGTCTTTCCATCAATTCTTACCCAGGGGTAAGTCAGAATAGTTTGTAGAGTGGAAACAAACTTGCGAATCTTCAGTTTCTTCCAGGTTGGTTTCTTGTCGGTCGCGGTGGCCCAATATTGCCTAGTTGCTGGTAATATTTTCGGTTGTTTTGTTTCTTGGGGCCTTTGGTTGCCGCGAGGCGTTCGATGATGTCTTCTCCTGGCTCGGACTCCTGATACTTCTGTGACTTGACCTGGCTTTTGAAGTCCTCTTCTCTTCTACACGAGCCGTGCTGTATCGAACGGACCGAAACCGAACTGCTCTCTTCTTCCGGAATGTACTGAACTGAACTCCTTGACCGAACGAACCGACTCGCTAACCAACTGAAAAAGCAGGCCCCAATTATACCGTTTGAGGCCTTGCTTATCTGCCCGCCAAATCTTCTCTGGCCCATTGTCATTTTTGGCGGGCTCGTTAACATTAATAGTTTTTGAATTCTTTAACGGGTTTCGAGCTGGTCCCATCTAAATTGGTTTAAGTTGGTGTGAAGTAGTTTCAGGATGGTCCATCGAAACCTAAATTGGCTTCAAATGACTGTTTAATATCTGGTTTGATTAATAAGATTTGTCTTTTCCTGCTGGGGTCAGGGTCCCTTTTGTTGGTCAGTGGCATGTTCTGCATTATGCATACTTTGGATGGCTCTGTAGTTTTTGGCGGGAATGGCTCTTCCGCTGGTCTTTTATATCATTATGTAAAGGACTGAGACAGTCCAGAACGTTCCCAGACAGTTTGGCTTATGCCAATATCCAAACTGCTCGTTTTACAGAGGCCCATCCCAATCCCTTTGTCGCAGCCTTTCACAGGCCTGAACATGCCCTTTTAAAATAGCCAAAATCCTGGGGTTTTGACTTTAAGCCCCTTTAGGCCCAATATTCTTATACCATTCTGACATGGTTTAATAACAGTCCAAAAATCCCTTCTTTAGGGCAATCTTCCTGGTTTGGGGGAATCTGTTGAATTTTGCAAATCTTACATTCCCCCCTGTGATACTCTATCCGCTAGAGTGTCATACTGGGTGAGCAAAATTTCTGATCCCTGAGAGTCAACCTTCCCCTGTATTATCTAAACTAAAACCCAAAAACACATACACCCTCCCATTCCCCTTTAGGTGTCGTGTTTAACAGATATACATACAAGGCAAGGTTACATTCACATGCAAGCACGGAGGGGGTCGAACAGCCCTGCACCACTTGGAAAAAAAAATTACACACACACAGGAAAATAACGACACACACAGTCACCAAACTTTATTTTTAACAATGGTTAAGGTTTGTTTTATACTTGGTCATAGACTTTATTTTTATGTTTGTCTCATGTTGAGATTGGAGCCTCCTGTCTCTCCCCTTGCACTTTGTGCACAATAAGTAGAAAACTATACTGAGCTGGCAGACTACTAAAATGTGTAAAGCCAGTCTGATCCAAGAAGGGACCTCTATATTTTCAAAAATGTCCCACCAGGGTGGAACTATGATATCCAAGATCTTGGCCCCTAACTCGACTGTCTTCTGCTCTAATGTGTAGAAATGTTTCTGTGAGATCACAACTGCTTTTAATAGGGCGGTAAGATGTTTGGGTAGAGGGGGAATTTCATAGTTGAAATGTGTTACGTAATTTTGCAGGTTGGTGATATTTTCCCTGACAGTGAGGTGAACAGTGGAGGGTTCAGGAATGGGGACAATCCGTTCCTGGGCCACTTGAACTTCTGCCTCGGGTTTAAAGCAGAAACTGCTGTCACTCACCGGACACCAGATGTGCTGTCCATGCTGGTAGTGGGGCGCACTTGTGGTGACACAATGTTGGGCCAGTTTTTCACTGTGCCGTGAGGCGGGCTTTCAGGCGTGCGGGGGCAAAAATCCCGAATTCGGGGGTCCCAACGCCATCCCGCCCAAAACCTGCCTCCACGTAAGTTTCAAGGGAGGCGGGTACCCGCCCCACACTGGGACCTGCCGACCCGAGGCGGGAAGGGATTAGTGCCAATTAACTGCCTGTTAACAGGTAGTTAACAGGCAGTTTTTAGCCTAATCCCTATTTTGAGGGGTGTCGTGTGGGATGCCCAACGGCTCCAAACCACGTCGGGTTAGAGCAGGCGGGCCGTCGGGTTGAAGGTCTTAGAGGGGTCACGATGTTGGTGTTCAGGTGAGTGATGGGTGCATAAGTGCAAAGGTAAGTGTGTAAAGAAGTTTTACTTACCTGTACTTACCTTAACAGCCTTTCTTCCTCTAGGCGTCGGGAGTCCATCACTCAGCCGGAACTGAAAGCTGAATGGCTGTGATCTGTCAAAAGTGACAGCCTTCAGCTTTCAGTGCCGGTGACAGTTCTAACTGAGTCTGCGTAGAAGGACTCAGGTTAGAAGTCAGACTGTCAGTGTTTGACAGCTTCAAACAGCTGTGAAACACTGATATTTCAGCTGTCAAAAACTCTTGACAGATGAAATTTCAGTCTGTGACGTCACCTGTTGCCAGGTGGCCCTTAATTGGCCTGCTGAGCCCGCTGGGCGGGCTCAACAAGGTCAATCAAGGGAAAATCGCGTTGATTGGCCGGATGTCGATGGAGGCGGGACTAAACCCCGAAAGTTGTAGTCCTGCCTCCTTCCCGACAGCTTAATGAAAATCCAGCCCAATATGTCCCATCCCTTATTAATGCTACCTGTGGGGGAACATGGTCCTGTGCCATTACCTCCATGGTACAGTTCACAGGTTGTGCGCCAGCAGCTTTAAACCCGCACTGTGGTCTTGAATAGGCGTTCAGGTGCTGGGGACACAGTATTATGTGTGTGCTCCGGCACCCGGAGAGGTCTGTAACTGTCATAGCGTGCTCCCACTTTATGACATAAGGTGGGACCTCTGCGAAACGGACGTGTGCACCCCCTTGAATGACTCCAATGTTCTCCACCCTGTACACCGGTGCGGGTCAGGCTGTCCCACCCATGACCGGCACCCTGACTACTATCCCCATGATAGTATGGTTGGAACATTCACAATCTACTGGGACAGGGTAGACTTCAGAGGCTAGGCGGAGCTGACACGGGCTCAGCGAATTACTAAATGGGTGGAGGGCTGCAAGGTGCTTGTTGCTAATCCAGGAGGGGACTAAACCCTGTTTTAAATCCTCCAGGTTGCTACGGCCCTCGCCTAGCAGCCATGCCCCGTATAGCACGCGCACCTCATTCTGTGCAGCCTGATCCGAAGCATTTCTGTCCTCCCGTATGAGTGCATTTACTGTTTTGGCATGTCGTTCTAGCTCAGCAATGATCTCTTTTAAATGGACCGTCAATGCCTGGTCCTCGTGTAGCTCTGTGCCTACCACTGTGTTCTCCTCTGTTAGTATTTTTCTTAATTGGGTCTTGTGGTAAACCACTGTCATACCTGTCTGTGTCTGTATGTGTATTCCACTAGGTACAGGTCTGGACATGCCTCGGCTGACTCCTCCCACTATTCCAGGTATATAAGTGACTACCTCCCAGTCCCTTAGTATTCTGGACGGGTCGACCACTCGAGACAAGACCTTCATTCTTTAGTTAATAAAAGCCTGATTGTTACTCGCTCAACCTCAGTCTTTTGAGTAATTGATGGCGCATCAGGTCTTTAAGCCATTTATCTGTGTTTGTAACTCTATATCATCCAAGCTGTTTATTACTGAGGATCCTGTATTATAAGCAGTGAAATATCGTTCCAGGCTCCCCTTCTTTGTCTCCCCGCGCCCATAGTGTGCTCAGGGTGTAAACTGCACAGTTTCGCTTTGTCTACATTGGCAAAGTCAAATTCATAAACTTCCTAAACATTTCTTTCAGCAGGGCCTGGTATAGCTGTTCTGTCTCCTTAGGGCACCATTCAGGTAAGTGTACCTCGGTCAGGTTCAGGATCACTGAGGCCAATGCATTGTGTACCCCCTGGTACAGCAACTTGTCGGTTGGCACTAATACTAACCCATTCCCTGGTCCCTTGGTGGTGGTAGGACACCTCTGTACTATGGTCCATGATGTCGTGGTCGTGGGCAGGGGCTTTTGGGTGCGTGCTACGAGTTCGGTGGCGTTGACTGGGATCGGGGAGTGTGGGACCGCGCACACATGCAGGCTAGAATCCCACCCCATCCCCTCCCAGGCATCTTGCCATTGTCTGTGGAAGATGATGGATACGCCTGTGGGGCAGACTTTCTCTGACCCCCACATACAAACATAAACTCCCTGTTCCGACTTCCACCACTTATCCCAACACACACTCACTCCCCCTCGGGTCCCTGTGATCGTACGGTGGGTGTCGTTCCCTAATCGTTCCCAGTCGACTGTACGGCCCCCCATGTCCCTGCTCAGCTTTCTGAGCCACCACCACCTATCCAAGGGAATCCGTTCCTTACATGTCAAACACACACGTTTCCCCTCAGTGACGCTGACCCTTGTAGCAACGACCTGTACCCTGGGGCACGGGATGGAGGCCTCCCCATATGTGAACCCGGTCTGGCTGGAGTACTGGGTGGAGTTAGACCCCAGCCACCCAGGCCACCTTCCCTCATGGAAATAAATGGCGAGCTCCTCCACACCCCGTTCGCCTCCCCCAGCAGTAACGATTGGTGCTCTCTCTCCCGAGCACCCATAGATGTGGGAGTCCTCCACGTCTCCTCGGTCACTGATTCTCACCCCTACCAGGGCGAGCAGGAGCAGAACCTTTCCCATGCTGATTTCCTTTCTGTAGGGACACACAAACAAATAGCCATGTCCCGAGAAGGTTCTCTGGCTTGACACAGTTACTGAAATTTTCAAAAACTTAAACTTATCATAAATTAAAATTAGACACTTAAAATTCCAAAACCTAAGGAACTGTAAAACACTCTTAAACTAAAAGCTATATGCATCCGCTGCCCGTCTCTGGACGGCCAGGCTAATCCCTGTTAGGCCTCTGCCTCTTGTGGAATCTGGGCTGCTTGTACGGTTGTGCCACCGGGCCCAGAGAGTCCTTCTTAAAAGAACTGGGGGGTTTTCCATTTCCCAACTGACTGGGGGAGTGTGCCCTCCTGTGCTGCAGCACACTACCCCCTTCTGTGTGGCTGCCGAGTCCCTATCCTGTCCGGTGGGTTCCGCGCAGCCTGATGCCGCAGGCTGGGGTCCCTTCTCTCTCTCTCTGCCCAATGCTACCTCTCCTGTGAGTCCCTCACCTTTGGAGGCGGCAGGCTGGGGATCTGTGATCTTAGGCTGGTCCCTGACCTTGGTTTTTCCCTTTCTGGTAAGGGCTCTCCTGGGGCTGGACCGTTTAAACGGGTGTCCATGGTAGTTTAGGCTGTGGCATGCAAGGAGACCTTCTTAAGGCTCCGGCTACTTGGGGTGTACCTGAGGCCCACATAATCGGTGGGAGGGCCTCTCCAGTCACGCACGTCACTGCCGTCACCTTTGCGGTCTGTGAGTCTGCCACAGCTGCAGGCTGATGATCTCTAGCTTTAACACGGTTCGCCCTTGCTGGCCATTCCCCACTCTCAGTTTTGAACAGCTTGCACTGGTTAACGTGGAACCACTTTGTGCGGCGGGGCATCTTTATGGCATAGACCATGGGGCTTGCCTTATCCACAATGCTGTACGGCCCCATATACAATGGTTCGAAACTTCCCAACCGGGCAAAGTTCCTTACCATGACCTGATCCCCCTATCTCCCACTCGTGGTGCCTGTTGGGTTCTAGCAGCAGTCGGTTACTCCGGTGCTGTTTCCCCATGTTGCTAGCAGCCTGCCAGTGAATCTGTTTAAGGTGTTCAAACAGATTCCCGACAAAGCTGTCCCGGTTCACCTCAGTCATCAGCTCGTGTGGGGAATACCCCGTGCTTTTTGACTGGCTGGCTCGGATCCCCATTAGGACCAACAGTAGGACTTCTACCCACTTCTTGGGTGAGTCTCCCGTCTCCTTGCGCAGACTTTCTTTGATGGTACGGTTTAAACGCTCTACAGGGCCCGATGACTGTGGGTTGTAGGCGACGTGCCATTTCCCTTCAATGCCGAGTACCATGAGGGTCTCTTGCATGACCTGGCCAGAAAAGTGACTCCCTTGGTCGGACTCCACATACTGCGGTTGTCCCCATCGTGAGAACACTTCCCTGACCAGGATCTTAGCTGTACCCAATGCGGTAGTTGTTCGGCAGGGAAAAGCTTCCACCCACTTTGAGAACACATCCACCAGGACTAGGCAATATTTGTAGCCTCCCTGGGCGGTGGGTAGGGGCCCGATGTAATCGATCTGGATCGATTGCCATGGTCCCTCTACCCTCCTGATGTGTCCCAAAGATATCTTCCTTTTCTGGGGGTCAGGGTTATTGGCAACACACACCAGACAGCCGGCGCAGAACTCGCGGACATGTTCTCTCAGTCCTGGCCACCATCCTGCCTATTCCACCCGTTGCCAGGTGGCCTCAGGCCCGGGATGCCCCGCTCCTGGACCCTCATGGGCCAGTTGGAGGAATTCCCTTTGGTGCTGCTGCGGCACTACCCACTGCTCCCTCCTGAACAGCATGCCTTCCTTGACGATGATGGCTGCTGTACTGTACGGGCCCTCTACTTTCTCCCCTTTCGTGAGCGTATCCAGGACGGTCCTGAGGACGGGATCTCATCCCTGGGCCTGCTTTAGGTCTGGGACCAAAGCTACCCCCTGTGTACCTCCCTTGTCCCGGATTGCGGCTACTGAACCTGTCTGGTAGGGGTCGCAAAACTCTCCTTCCTTGGCTCCCTGCTTGGCCAATTCATCTGCCCTTTGATTACCCTCTCTCATGGGTTCTGTCTTCGAATGGGCCTTAACCTTGTGGATATAGACCTTCCCTTCCTCCCCTATGGCTGTCATGGTTTTCTCCAGCAGAGGCTTGATTGCCAGGGGTCTCCCGTCAGCGGAGGTGTATCCGCGACGGGACCAGATGGTCAGGTATTCCGTACACGAATTGCATGTGAACATGCTGTCTGAGCAAATCGTGTATGGGGTAAGGAATTTCTCGGGGTGTGTAACCACGTACACTATCGCGGACAGTTCAGCCTGCTGGGCGCTCATGGTGCTGGGGAGTTTAATTGTCAGGGCAATATCTGCCCCTGGGTCATAAACTCCACACCCTGTAAGTCGTTCCCCAGCAGATACTGTGCTCGAACCGTCTACATAGATTTCACGGCCTGTGGGGTGTATCCTGGCCCGAAAACCTATGTTGACCTCCCATATTCCTTCAATGGAACGCCGGTGGGCTGTCCCTGGATAAATCATGTTGGCTGCGAGCTTCGGCTCGCAGAGACCTTTCACCCTTAGGTCCATCTGGGAGAGAAGCAGGGTCCAGCGAGCAATGCGGGCACTGCTCACTGTCCCATCTTTAATTCTCCCATCTAGGAGCATCTGGGTGGGCGTGTGATGGGTAAGGAGGGTGATGGGCGAGGTGCCTGTGAAGATCAATGATCTTTTCACAGCCCAGTGAGTGGCGAGGAGGTGCCTCTCACAGTTGGAGTAGCCCTTCTCCACATCTGTGAGTATCCTGGAGGAGTAAACAGCCGGTCTCAGCTGATTGTGCTGCTCTTGGAGCAGCACTGCACTCAGACTGTCCCCGCTGGCTGCTACCTCCAGGAAAAACTCCTTTTCCCCATCAGTGGCCCCTAGAGCCAGCGCAGTCTGCAGATCTTGTTTGAGTTTTACAAATGCTGCCTCGCAACCCTCATCCCAAACCCACTCCATTCCCTTGTGTAGGAGTCAGAGCAGAGGGGCTGCTGTGGCCGCGTAATCCTCAATAAAATCTCTGCAGTACCTGGTTAGCCCTAGAAAAGATCTCACTCCTGTCACTGTATTGGGGGCTGGTAACTCCTGCACTGCTTCCCTTCTGGCTTTATCAATGGTCCGTTCTCCTGCGCGCACAGCCAGCCCTAGGAATTTTACTTCCTGTTGGCCGATCTGTTCCTTCTTAGGGTTTACTTTAAAGCCTTCCTGCCTGAGCAACTCCAGCAGTTCAACCAGTAGTGGACCGTGTTCCTCTCCTTCATCGGTGAATAGGAGCAGGTCATCCACATACTGAACTGACTGTCGGGGTCGGCTGAAGCTCTTTAAACAATCTGCCATGCACTGGTGAAAAATGCTGGGGCTGTTGTGGAAGCCCTGAGGTAAGCAGTTCCAGGTGTATTGTTGGCCTTTAAAAGTGAAGTCGAGCTTGTACTGGTCCTCTCTCCGCAGAGGGATGGACCAAAACCCGTTGGAAATATCCAGCACCGTGAAGGTGGTTGCGGAGGCTGGAATACTTCCAATGAGGTCGGCGACAGCTGCAACTGTGAGTGCACAGGCGGGGATGTTACGGTTGAGTACCCGATAGTCCACTGTGGCCCTCCAGGAGTTGTCCGGTTTTCTAACCGGCCACAGTGGAGAATTTACGTGGGTGGCTATCGGCCACAATACCCCCTGTTTGACCAGAGAGGTCATGGCCATTTCCATGTCTGCCTCCGCCTCTTTGGGGAAATGATACTGCTTTTGTGGTTTGGTCATGGGGTCCCCGTCTACACTAACCTCGACCCCGTTCACCCTCCCACAATCGTGCTTATGAGTGGCAAATGCGCCGAGGTGTGCTCGCACAAATGCCTGGTACTCCACTGGAGTGTTACTGACCATTTGTTCGAGGTCGTAGCCCTCCTTTGGTTTTAGGGTACACAAGGTCCCCTTGCCCTGTTTCTCTGGGATAACTGCTTCGTTTTCTTTGACGGTGCGTGCTCCCCACAGACAGTGGTTCCTAAGATCCACTAGAATCCTGTGGCCTATAATAAAATCAGCCCCCAGGATCCCTCTTCCTTCCTGCTCCCATTTCATTAAAACACAGGTCCACTTGGTGTGGAGTGCTCCGAAATGAATGGACAGCGGGATGGAGAACGAGCCAGCCTGCTCGTTACCTGTAAACCCCACTAAGCTGTACGGGACCCCGTTAGACAGAGGCGGCGGGTTTATCTGAATAGACTATGGTGCTCGATGCTCCCGTGTCCAACAGATAGGTCCCTTTCACCTTTTCCACCTCCATCTTAACAAGCGGTCTCTTCCATACATCGTACTCAAGGGGACTGTGATGAAATAACTGTGTTCTGATATTTGTACTTGCACTTGTAATGTCTGGAATGTTCCACTAGGGGGAACCACTAATGCTCCTCCCTGGCCCCGCCCCTCTTCTGGTATGTTCTACCAAGGGCTCGGTCGATGATGGACTCTGTTAACTCTGCCATGATTCTTATTTAATAAAAGGCTTCAGTCTTAAGCTTTAACTTCGGATTCGGGCAGTTATTTGGCACATCAATTTTATTAAATAACAACTTTTGGAAGATGGATCGATTTTTGAAACCAGAGCGTCTGGATATCGATCCCCATTCGGCAGATGCGTTGAAGAAATTTACGCATTGGCTCCGATGTTTTGAACACTTCATCGCATCATCGACCGATCCGACGGTTAACAAGTTGGGTCTTCTAACCAACTTGGTAAGTCATCAAACTTACTCTATAATTGAAGATATTACTGATGCGCTATCAATTACTCATAAAAGACTGAGAGTTAGAAGAGTAACTAAAGGCTTTTATTAACAACAGAATGGAGGTCTGCCTCGCGTGGTCGACCGGTCCATGATACTAAGGGCTGGGGAGCAGTCACCTTTATACTAGGACCTGTGGGAGGAGTCAGCCGAGGCATGTCCAGGCATGTACACAGTGGAATACAAACAGGACAAACAGGAATACAAACAGTGGTTTACCACATTCACCCCTTGTTTAAAATTGAGTCCGGCGGGGTGAAGTGTATTAAAAGTTAGTGTATTGGAGTCTCTCCGGAGGTCTTGTCTGCCGCTGTGATCGGCGTGGCGACGGCAGGGGTAGTGAAGTTTCCGGCGTCGAGTCCAGCGTAGGCTGTGGCACAGGCGTGTCGTCCTCGTAGATGTCGAGCGGGTCGCGGGGCCCAGGCCTGCCGTCTGCTGGGGCTGGATATCGGATCGTGGGGGGGGGTGGTAGTGGGTAGTGGGTTACTGCGGCCCCCGAGGGTGCAAGGTCTCTTATGGAGACTGTGTCCTCCCGCCCGTCCGGGTATGCGATGTAAGCATACTGGGGGTTGGCGTGGAGGAGGTCGACCCTCTCGACCAGGGGGTCCGTTTTATGGGTCCTCACGTGTCTTCTCAGTAGGACCGGCCCTGGGGACGTCAGCCATGGCGGTAGCGATGTCCCCGATGTGGACTTCCTTGGGAAGACAAACATTTTCTCATGAGGGGTGGCGTTAGTGGCAGTGCAGAGCAGTGACCGAATAGAGTGGAGCGCATCGGGGAGCACATCCTGCCAGCGGGAGGTTGGAAGGCCCCTAGACTTTAAGGCTAGCAGGATGGCCTTCCAAACTGTCGCATTTTCTCTTTCCACCTGTCCGTTCCCCCGGGGGTTGTAACTGGTGGTCCTGCTTGTGGCAATACCCCTAGTTAGCAGGTACTGACGGAGTTCGTCGCTCATAAACGATGAGCCCCGGTCGCTATGGATATAGCTGGGGAAGCCGAACAGGGTGAAGAGGTTGTTCAGACATTTAATGACCGTGGCACTGGTCATGTCCGGGCAGGGGAAGGCGAACGGGAAACGGGAGTACTCATCAATAATATTGAGGAAGTACACATTGCGGTCGGAGGAGGGGAGAGGCCCTTTAAAATCGACGCTCAGGCGCTCGAAGGGGCGAGTGGCTTTTATCAGGTGGGCCCTGTCTGGTCTATAAAAGTGCGGTTTGCACTCAGCGCAGACTTGGCAGTTCCTGGTCATGGTCCTGACCTCCTCAATAGAGTAAGGCAGGTTGCGGGCCTTGATGAAGTGGAAGAACCTGGTGACCCCCGGGTGGCAGAGGTCATTGTGGAGGGCCCGCAGTCTATCGATCTGCGCGCTGGCGCAGGTGCCACGCGATAGCGCATCTGGGGGTTCATTTAGCTTCCCGGGCCGGTACAAGATCTCGTAGTTGTAGGTGGAAAGTTCGATTCTCCACCTCAAGATCTTGTCATTTTTGATTTTGCCCCTCTGCTTGTTGTTAAACATAAAAGCAACTGAACGCTGGTCAGTGAGCAGGGTAAATCGTTTTCCGGCCAGGTAGTGCCTCCAATGACGCACAGCCTCCACAATCGCCTGGGCCTCCTTCTCAACAGCGGAGTGTCTGGTCTCCGGGCCTTGGAGGGTTCGTGAAAAGAAGGCCACGGGTCTCCCCGCCTGATTGAGGGTAGCGGCCAGGGCAAAGTCAGACGCGTCGCTTTCCACCTGGAAGGGGATGGATTCGTCCACTGCGTGCATGGTGGCTTTGGCAATGTCCTCCTTGATACGGTGGAAGGCTAAGCGGGCCTCTGCCGTCAAGGGAAAAGAGGTGGACTTGATCAGCGGACGGGCCTTGTCCGCATAGTAGGGGACCCACTGGGCGTAATAGGAGAAAAACCCTAGGCACCTCTTCAGGGCCTTGAGGCAGTGGGGCAGTGGAAGTTCCATAAGGGGACGCATCCGGTTGGGGTCGGTGCCGATGACTCCGTGTTCCACAACACAGCCAAGGATGGCGAGGCGGTTTGTGCGGAATATGCACTTCTCCTTGTTATATGTCAGGTTTAGGAGTTGGGCGGTGCGGAGGAATTTTTCGAGGTTTGCGTCATGGTCCTGCAAGTCACGGCCGCAGATGGTCACATTGTCCAGATATGGGAAAGTGGCCTGCAACGCATTTTGATCTACCATCCGGTCCATCTCCCTTTGGAAGACGGAGACCCCGTTGGTGACGCCAAAGGGAACCCTAAGGAAGTGATAGAGGCGGCCGTTTGCCTCAAAGGCAGTGTACTGGCGGTCCTCAGGGCGGATGGGGAGCTGGTGGTACGCTGATTTCAGGTCAATGGTCGAGAAGACGCGGTACTGCGCGATCTGGTTGACCATATCAGCTATACGGGGGAGTGGGTAGGCGTCCAGCAGGGTGTAGCGATTTATTGTCTGGCTGTAGTCGATGACCAGGCGCTGCTTCTCGCCGGTCTTAACGACCACAACCTGGGCTCGCCAGGGGCTGGTGCTGCCCTCAATAATCCCTTCTTTCAGGAGCCGCTCCACTTCGGTTTTAATGAAAACTCTGTCCCCGGCACTGTATCGCCTGCTCTTTGTGGCGATGGGCTTACAGTCGGGGGTGAGGTTAGCAAACAGTTGGGGGGGGGTGACTCTGAGTGTGGAGAGGTTGCACCTGGTGCGCGGCGGGCAGTTTGGAAGCTGCTGGCTGCGGACTGTGAGTGGGGGTAGGGGTCCACCGTACGCCATCGTAACACTTTTAAGGTGGCACTGAAAATCTAACCCCAGCAGGACGGCAGCGCAGAGGTCAGGCAGGACCAGAAGTTTAAAATGATCGTACACGGTCCCGTCTACTACGAGTGTCACCACGCAGTAGCCGCCGATGTCCGCCGACTGGGACTCGGAGGCCATAGAAATCCGCTGTTGCGCAGGCAGGACTGGGAGAGAGCAACGCCGCACCGTGTCGGGGTGGATGAAGCTCTCCGTGCTCCCAGAGTCAAAAAGGCAGATTGTATCGTGACCATTTACCTTAATGTCCATTGTGGAACTGGCCAGTTGGTGCGGTCTCGCTTGGTCCAGTGTAACGGATGCCAGCGTAGGGGTCGGTGTGTCGCTGCGGGTATCAGATGAGGCGGTGTCGGGGGCCTGCTGCGTCCCGGCTGTCGTCCAAGATGGCGGCGTCCATGATCCCCATGTGGCTGGAGGCGTCCAAAATGGCTGCTGTACCGGTGATTCGCACATGGCCGGGGAGGTCCAAGATGGCGGCCCGCATGGCCCACACGCGGCGCTGCTGGGGTTCGGGGTGGCTTTGGCCCTGCAGACGCTAGCGTAGTGTCCCTTCTTCCCGCAGCCCGAGCAGATCGCGTTTTTCGCCGGGCAGCGCGCTCTGGGGTGTTTTGCCTGGCCACAGAAGTAGCATTTCTGGCCTTGGGGCACTGCTGTCTGGCCTTGGGACACTGCTGTGGTAGTTGGGCCGTTGTTGGGGTGTGGCTGGGGTGGCACGGCGCTATGAGGCGGTCCTACCGTGTCCCAGGCTGTCATTCCCCGCGGCGTCCACGGTGCAGAGGAGTAGGCATCCATGCCCTGGTAGGCTGCATCCAACGATAGTGCGAGTTCAGAGGCCTTGTTGAGGTCGAGGTTACTCTGCTCCAACAGTCGCTGTCGGGTGTAATTGGATCTGTGGCCCGCTACAAAAGCGTCCCGGATAAGTTCCTCTGTGTACACGGCGGCCTTTACATCCTTACAACCACAGGCCCGGCCAAGCACAGACAGTGCCTGAAGGTATTCCACGGTCGATTCCCCAGGTTGTTGTTTACGACTCCCCAGGAGGTGCCTGGCGTACACTTCGTTCACTGGGCGCGTGTACTGGTCCTTGAGGAGCTTGATAGCGTCCGCGTACGAGGTCGCGTCTTGGATGACCGAGTACACTCGGTGGTTCACTTTGGAGGTCAGGACATCCAGTTTGTCCTTGTCCGATTTGATTGCTTCGGAGGCGGTCAGGAATTTTTCGAAACACTTAAGCCAGTGAGTAAACTTGGTGGATGAGTCCGCCTCCCGATGATCTAAGTCCAGGCATGCTGGTGTGAGGATCTTCTCCATTATAAAAATGTTGTTAATAAAATTGATGCGCTATCAATTACTCATAAAAGACTGAGAGTTAGAAGAGTAACTAAAGGCTTTTATTAACAACAGAATGGAGGTCTGCCTCGCGTGGTCGACCGGTCCATGATACTAAGGGCTGGGGAGCAGTCACCTTTATACTAGGACCTGTGGGAGGAGTCAGCCGAGGCATGTCCAGGCATGTACACAGTGGAATACAAACAGGACAAACAGGAATACAAACAGTGGTTTACCACAATTACTACATATGAAGAGGCCCTCGCAGCTCTTAAAGCCCAGTACCTTAAGTCGGTTAACGAAGTATACGCCAGGTATCTCCTGTCTACTCGCAGGCAATTACCCGAGGAATCTCTGGACGATTTCCTGCAGGACCTTAAGGCTTTGGCTAAGGGTTGCAACTACAAGGCTGTCTCTGCCATAGTGTATCAGGAAGAAGCCATCTGCGATTCTTTCATATCTGGCCTCCGATCTAATTATATTAGACAGAGACTCCTCGAGAACGACTCGTTAGTTTTAAAAACGGTTGTCGCTGCTGCTCGATCGTTAGATGTAGCCCAGAAGAATTCAGAAGTGTATGCATCAGCCCATGCATCTCTCTCAGCCTCGTGTGTTCCGAGTATGGAGGCATCCATAATACCAATGGAGCCCCCACTTAATCCTATTGTTGCGGCTGTGCCCCATGGGTCTAAGTGTTATTTTTGTGGCCAATCTAAACACCCCAGGCAAAGTTGCCCAGCCAGAGAGGCTACCTGTTTTAAATGTAAGAAACGGGGACATTTTAGTAAAGTGTGTAAGGGTAATCCTGTACCCGATGTCTTCTCTGCTGCCGCCTATCGTTTTACTCTAGCCTCGGCTACGGTTGACCAGACCATACCGTGTTCCTTGTCAAAATCTATGATGGACATTAAGATTAATGGTCGTCCTACTGGGTGTTTGATAGACTGTGGCAGTACTGAAAGTTTTATACACCCCAACCTTGTTAACTCCTGTTCATTGAAGGTATATCCTACTCGAAGTGAAGTTGTGATGGCGTCCAAATCCCTTACTTTGGAGGTAACTGGATATTGTAAAGTCACATTGACCGTTAAGGATACGGAGTATAAGGATTTTAAACTCCTCATATATTACCTCAGTTGTGTGTGAACTTAATATTAGGCTTGGACTTCCAGTGTCAGCATGAGAGCGTTACCCTTAAGTATGGTGGATCCCAGCGTCCGCTCACAGTCTGCGGCCTTTCTACTTTAAACGTAAGCCCGCCTTCTTTGTTTGCGAACCTTGCTCCTAATTGTAGACCTATAGCGACTAAGAGTCGACGGTATAGTTCAGAAGATAAAACATTTATAAAAGAGGAAGTGGAAAGGCTTCAACGGGAGGGAATCATCGAACACAGTGGTAGCCCGTGGCGTGCCCAGGTGGTGGTGGTTAAAACTAATGAGAAGAAAAGACTTGTGGTCGATTATAGCCAGACTATAAACTTGTATACCCAATTAGACGCCTATCCTTTGCCTCGTATTTCTGAGATGGTGAACCAGATAGCTCAGTACCGCGTGTTCTCCACCATTGATTTAAAGTCTGCCTACCATCAACTCCCCATCAAAATAGAAGACCGACCTTATACGGCCTTCGAAGCTAATGGGCGCCTGTTCCAATTCCTTCGGGTGCCCTTTGGAGTGACGAATGGGGTATCCGTCTTCCAACGGGAGATGGATCGTATGGTGGATGAATACGCGTTGGAAGCAACATTTCCCGTACCTGGACAATGTTACCATCTGTGGGCGTGACCAACGGGAGCATGATCAAAATCTCGCGAAGTTCCTGGAGACTGCAAAGAGGTTAAACCTGACCTACAACGAAAACAAGTGTACCTTCAATACTACACGTTTGTGTATTCTTGGTTGCGTTGTGGAGAATGGGGTAATCGGGCCAGAACCTGAAAGATTACGCCCACTTAAGGAATTACCTTTACCTCACACTGTAAAAGCCTTAAGAAGGTGTCTGGGATTCTTCTCGTACTATGCCCAGTGGGTGGCTAGCTACTCAGATAAAGTCCGACCTCTTATTAAGTCGACGTCTTTTCCGCTATCGGCGGAAGCTCAGGAGGCTTTCCTTAATATCAAACGGGACATTGAGAAGGCAGTGGTATGTGCCGTGGATGAGAAGATCCCTTTTCAAGTGGAAAGTGATGCATCTGATTTTGCGTTGGCAGCAACTCTTAACCAAGCTGGTAGACCAGTAGCCTTCTTCTCTCGTACATTTCAAGGACCAGAAGTTCGACATTCTTCAGTGGAAAAGGAGGCACAGGCAATTATTGAAGCAGTCAGGTATTGGAGACATTATCTCGCTGGCCAACGTTTTATGCTCATTACTGACCAGCGATCTGTGGCCTTTATGTTCAACACTAAGCAGAGAGGCAAGATCAAAAATGATAAGATTTTAAGATGGCGAATAGAACTGTCAACATATGACTATGATATTCAGTACAGGCCTGGAGTATTTAATGAGCCATTGGATGCTTTGTCACGAGGAGTATGTGCTAGTCTAGGTACAGATAAGCTTCAAAGTCTCCATGACGCACTCTGCCACCCTGGGGTAACCAGAATGAACCACTTCATTAAGTCCCACAATCTACCCTACTCTATTGAGGAGGTCCGGACAATGACCAGAACCTGTCATGTTTGTGCTGAATGCAAACCCCGCTTGTGGTGTATGTAACCTGTTCCACCTTAAGAGAACTTAAGCCTGGTCCACCTTAAGAAAGGTACTACTTTCTTTGGCTGCTGTATACGTAATACCGGTGGTGACCACACCGGTATATAAGCACAGTGTAATAATATTGTATTCAGTATAGTCCGACCTCCAACCAGTAAAGACCTGTTGAATTTACTCTTGTGGTCTGTGTAGTAATTCTCACTATAACACACAGACTTAACAGTGGCGACGAGTCCGATTCTTACCCTGCTGCAGTAATTTCCACGGCGACTTCGTCCACAGACAGGACGTCGAAGAGAGGTTTCCACCCTCATCACCTACGGGAAGACACGTCGAGCGGCAGGCATCGAGCAACCGGAGTGCAGAAGACATTCTGACCTCGAAGCCTCCATCAGCGACTGTCAGCTTCTTCTACTACCTCGTGGTGGGTAAGCCGGGCAGCGACGCGACAGAAAGTCAACCGCGTTGGCTGTACAGACGGGGCTGGAAAGACGGAGGAATAAGGGCGGTGAGGTCGATCGCGACCAGAGATAAGGGCCGGGCCGCTTTCGAGCGAGAGGCGCAGCGCAGGACATCGATCGCGACCGGAGATAAGGGCCGCATTCGGGCTAAAGGCGCAGCGTCTGGGGAAACTGAAGGCGCGAGAGCCGCGGTGAAGCGGAGACAGCGTCGGGGGACGGGTGAAGACCGCCAAGCGTGGGAAAACCGCCATTTTGTGGGCGGAGGACGACGGCAAGAGCGGGAAGCTGCCATCTTAGATAACATTAAAAAATACGATAAATTGCTACGATGCCTAAACATGGGAACATTAATGCCTTCGACAGTGATATAGAAGACTGGGCTATGTATGTAGAACGCATACAAAACTATTGTAAGGCAAATAAAATTCCTGAGACAGATAAAGCACTAACATTACTAAACTTAATGGGTGCGAAGACATACGGACAATTGAAACACCTGTTATCACCAGATGAACCGGCGGATAAGACGTTCGAACAGATTGTTACTGTCCTAAAAAATCACCTTAGCCCCACGCCGCTGATGCTAGCGGAACGATTTAAATTTTACGATAGAAGACAGCGGCAAAATGAAAGCAATGCTGAATATTTGATGGAATTACGTAAGCTAGCAAAATATTGTCAGTTTGGAACGGGACTGACAGAGGCACTTCGAGATAGATTTGTGTGTGGTTTATTTAAACAGGATATACAAAGGCGACTGCTCGAGGAGAATGAGCTGTCTCTCGAGAAGGCGGTCACTATGGCAGCAGCACACGAGGCCGCAGCGAGAGGCACGGCAGTAATGCAGCTACGGCCACCGGAACTCGGTACAAACAAATTGGGTTTGAGTTCTGTCAAATGTTATCGTTGTGGAAAGACAACGCACGATCAGAACCAGTGTTGGTTTAAAAACCAAGAATGCAGAACGTGTGGCAGGTTTGGCCACATAGCTAAAGTATGCCGGTCAGGGAAGAAGACCAGCAATAAAAAGTCACCGCAAGGAAAATATGCAAAGGTACACAAGGTGACAAAGAACAGTTTGACTGAACAGAAGTCAGATTCAGACGCTAGCAGTAATGAACTGGATAGCTTAAGAATACACAACGTTGGTAAGGATACAGACCTCCAGACAATTTGGGTCACTCTTAAGATAGCAGGAGTCCAAGTAAAAATGGAATTGGACACTGGATCGGCATTGACGGTCATGAATAAGAAAGATTACAGAAGGTTATTCCAACATATTCCCTTACAGGATACGGAGATTATATTGAAAACGTACACTGGGCAAAGAGTGTACCCCATCGGAAAAATAGAGGTAGAAGTGGTCCACAAGGGCGAAGGAAGCCAAGTAATGGACTTATATGTGCTACCTGAAGGAGGTCCACCACTACTAGGACAGGAGTGGATTAGGAAAATGAATATGGACTGGCACTCCTTGAAAGCACTAACGGTAGATTCCGGGGAAACAGCTGTCAAACCTAAACGATTGTCCAGAATATTGGATGAGGCTAAAGAGGTGTTCCAGCCGGGACTGGGAACACTGAGAGGAATTACGGCAAACATCAAGATTGATGAACATGCACAACCAAAATTTTTTAAAGCCAGACCGGTACCCTATGCAATACGACCTGCGGTTGAAGCGGAGCTGGAAGCACTAGAACGTTCAGGGGTACTGTCTAAAGTAGATTGGAGTGAGTGGGCTACGCCCATTGTTCCCGTTATGAAACGTCCTGCGAACAATAAGCCAGGAGATCCAGGGAAGGTTCGCATCTGTGGAGATTTCAAGATCACCGTTAATCCGGTGCTTCGCACGGTGCAGTATCCGCTTCCACGGATTGAGGATATTTTCGCTTCACTGTCTGGCGGGAAACACTTCACCAAGATAGACCTGGCGCAGGCGTACTTGCAGATGGAGGTTGAAGAAGAGTCACGCCAATACCTCACGATCAACACGCATCGAGGGTTGTACCGGTACAATAGGCTGGTTTTTGGTGTGGCATCGGCTCCAGCAATTTGGCAGAGGGCCATGGAGCAGGTATTACAGGGAATTCCAGGCACACAATGTTACCTGGACGACATTCTGATCACAGGTGATGGTGATGAACAGCATCTCGCTAACTTGGAACTGGTGCTCAACAGACTGAAAGAGTATGGACTTAGGGTAAATCGGCAGAAATGTGAGTTCTTCCAGAAGCGGATCTCGTACTGTGGTCATGTCATTGACCGGGAGGGGCTTCATAAGTCTCCTGACAAGATAGAGGCAGTTGTAAAGGCTCCCGCTCCGGAGAATGTCTCTCAGTTGAGGTCGTTTCTAGGATTAATTAACTACTACCATAAATTTCTGCCAAATCTATCCACGGTGCTGCATCCGTTGAATGCTCTTTTACAGAAAGGGGTACCATGGGACTGGGGCGAAAACTGTAAGAAGGCATTTCGCAAAAGCAAAGAATTGATCACCTCAGAGGAAGTGTTGGCTCACTTCAACCCGACACTGCCTATTCGGTTGGCTTGTGATGCTTCTCCATATGGTATTGGGGCAGTACTCTCACATAAATTGCCAAATGGCACGGAAAGGCCAGTCGCGTTTGCATCCAGATCATTGACCTCCGCTGAGCGCAACTATGCGCAGATCGATAGGGAGGCCTATGGGGAGTGAAGAAGTTTAATCATTACCTACAGGGCCAAAAATTCACACTTCTGACGGACCATCAACCGTTGGTGTCCATTTTTAACCCTAAGAAGGGTGTTTCGGTGATGACAGCACAGCGTCTCCAGAGATGGTCTCTTTTCTTAGGGGCACATCAATATCAGATAGAATTCAAAGGTACGAAACAGCATGGCAATGCTGATGGCCTGTCGTGCCTGCCACTACCTGAAGATGAAGACACGACGGAAGTTGACCCTGTTGAGTTATTTCATTCGACCATTATCGAGTGTTTACCTGTCACCAACGCAAGTATTGAAAGAGAAACCAGGAACGACCCGACACTGTCCAGAGTCTACGAGGTGACAGTGAAAGGATGGCCAACACGGGGTGATCCTCTGTTACCGGCATTCTCGGCAAGGCGAGACCAGCTGTCCATCTGCCATGGTACTTTGATGTACGGGACAAGAGTGATTATTCCTCCCAAGTTAAGGGAAAGAGTTTTAAAAGAACTACATGAAGGTCATCTGGGGGGAGTTAAAATGAAAAGTCTTGCTAGGGCTTACGTATGGTGGCCGGGTATTGACCAACAGATTGAGGAGTTAACGAAAAGCTGCGCTGGGTGTCAAAAAGTGCAAAATGCACCTCCGATAGCACCACTACACCCATGGGAATGGCCTTCAGCCCCATGGCAACACGTACACATTGACTTTGCTGGTCCATTCATGGACTCCATGTTCCTAATCGCGGTGGACGCACATTCCAAATGGCCAGAAGTCATCAAGATGAATACCACTACTTCAGAAAAGACAATTGCGGTGTTAAGAACAATATTCGCAAGGAACGGATTGCCAGAACAGATCTGTTCGGACAACGGACCACAGTTTGTATCGGAAGAATTCCAACAATTCTTAAAGAAGAATGGAGTTAAACATTATACCTCTGCCCCATATCATCCGGCGACAAATGGGTTGGCTGAAAGATTTGTCCAGACATTCAAAAAGACTATTAAGGCCATGAATGATGATCAGATTCCGCTGCAACACAAGGTCGATAAGTTCCTGATGTCATATAGAAACGCCGATCATGCCGTGACTAACCAAAGTCCTGCTATGATGTTTTATAACAGGAGGTTGCGGTCCAAGTTGGACTTGTTAAAACCAAATGTGCGGAGGGAAGTGGAAAACAAACAGTTTCGGCATATTAACAGCAAGACCTCTCGAACTTTCGACATAGGACAACCAGTGATGGCAAGGGGCTATGGAAACGACAAATGGCAGTCCGGAACAATCCGGGCCAGACAAGGACCTCTGATGTACACCGTAGATATTGGTCATAATGTGATAAGGCGTCATGCGGATGAACTGGTAGAGTCGAGAGCAAGGGTCGAACCCATGGTTGTGACAGAGACAGCTGTGGAAGACGTTCATGAACCTGAAGCATCTACCTCGGCCGAGAATGTATTTGATGATGATGACACCCAATACATTGGCAACCAACTAGTGGAGGCACCTCAACAACAAGAATCAGAGACCACTGAAAGGCGTTATCCAAGCCGAATCAGAAAGCCTCCTGAGAGACTGAACCTTTGAACTGTTATACCTGAAGTTATATATGTATATATGTTATGTTTATTTGGGGATATGACTGTTAAGCTAAAAAGGGAGGATTGTGGTGTATGTAACCTGTTCCACCTTAAGAGAACTTAAGCCTGGTCCACCTTAAGAAAGGTACTACTTTCTTTGGCTGCTGTATACGTAATACCGGTGGTGACCACACCGGTATATAAGCACAGTGTAATAATATTGTATTCAGTATAGTCCGACCTCCAACCAGTAAAGACCTGTTGAATTTACTCTTGTGGTCTGTGTAGTAATTCTCACTATAACACACAGACTTAACACTGCTTCTATAAGCCGTCCGAGCCAGCTCATCTTATTAAAGCAACTCGACCATTTGAGCATTTGAGTCTCGATTTTAAAGGTCCCCTTCCATCGAGCGACCGTAATGTCTATTTTCTTAATATTATAGACGAGTACTCTCGGTTCCCTTTTGTTATCCCCTGTCCGGATGTGACTAGTGCTGTTGTAATTAAATGCCTCTGCCAACTGTTTTCCTTGTTCGGCATGCCTAACTATATACATAGTGATAGGGGTTCTTCCTTTATGAGCGAAGAATTACGACAGTTTTTGCTATCGAAGGGGATTGCAACGAGTAGAACTACCAGCTATAACCCTCGTGGTAATGGGCAGGTCGAGAAAGAAAATGCGACAGTGTGGAAGGCTATCGTACTGCCTCTGAAGTCACGAGGCCTGCCGACCTCTCGCTGGCAGGATGTCCTGCCAGACGTGCTGCATTCCATAAGGTCTCTTTTGTGTACAGCGACGAATGCCACCCCTCATGAAAGGATGTTTAGTTTTCCAAGAAAAGCTACTAATGGAGTATCGTTACCCACATGGTTGACGACCACGGGCACTGTTGCACAGACATGTGAGAGGCCACAAGACTGATCCACTGGTGGAGGAAGTACAACTCCTCTATGCTAATCCCCAGTATGCGTATATTCAATATTCGGATGGGCGAGAGGATACGGTCTCTATTAAAGATCTTGCACCTGCTGGAGCTCGAAAAGAGTTCGACTCTGAGAGTAGAGTTTTCAATCGTGGTATTGGACCTTCAGAGACACAAACCCTCAGTGTGGAAAATACTGATGATTCTGGGAATTCGAATGAACCAGAGTTAGTACTCCGGGAGGAGCCTCAGCAAGAGTTACGTCGTTCCCAGAGGATTATCAGACCTCCTGACAGACTGAATCTATAGCAGGGGGTGAATGTGATGAAATAACTGTGTTCTGATATTTGTACTTGCACTTGTAATGTCTGGAATGTTCCACTAGGGGGAACCACTAATGCTCCTCCCTGGCCCCGCCCCTCTTCTGGTATGTTCTACCAAGGGCTCGGTCGATGATGGACTCTGTTAACTCTGCCATGATTCTTATTTAATAAAAGGCTTCAGTCTTAAGCTTTAACTTTGGATTCAGGCAGTTATTTGGCACATCAGGGACACAGGTAGACAAGCTGCGCTGGCTCCAGTCATAAATCTGTGTTAGGTGGGGCAGATGGAGTTAAAGCACCCGTGGCTGCGGCTACCGTCCTTGGGCCAGCCAACAAAACTCGAAGTGCAGCTACTAATGAATCAAGCGGGGGGGAAGGGGTCGGTATTTCCGGTTTTGGGGCAGGAGCTGGGGAATTCTTCCCCACACTCTCCTTCCAGGGATTTCTACAGTCCCTTCTCCAATGCCCACTTTTCCCGCACCCGAAGCAGTTACGCCTCGTATCGGAAGGGTTACAGTCTTCCTGGTGCCATTCTTTCTTACTTTGGCTTGGTTTTAATTCGTGAACCTTTCCTTTCGTTTGTGGTTCTTCTACCCCTCTACCGTTACGGTAAGCCAGGGTCAGCTGTCTGACCACTGTCTCCTCGGTGACCTGGGGGCCCTTTGGGTCGAACCTCAGCTCGGCCTTGGCTCTGATCTGTGGCAAGCTGTTTGCCACCAGACTCCGGAGCCAGTGGGCCAGCTTGTCCTGGTTCAAGTTAGTCCGGTCAAGATCCCCATTACAGGCACTCTTGTACACAGGCCACAGCCTGTCTGCGAAAGCCTGTGGGGTCTCCCCTGCTAACTGTGTAGTCTTCTCCACCCGGGAGAAAGAACTACCATCGTTCATCCCCATCGCCTCCAGAACTTGCTCCCGGATGGCAGCGTACCCGCCCTGTCCCTTCTTGCTCTCAGCAGAGAGGGACTGGTACAGCTTGCCATCCAGGGAGAACAGAAGCATTTTGGCCATCTCTGAGTCATCGCACTCGTTGATGCCTGCTGCTTGTTCCACTTCCATGAAGTGGACTGAGGGGTCTCCCTTGTGGGTAAGTTTGTTCAGGTGGCTTATCATAGCCCTAAGCTGCTGGGTACTGTGGGGAATCACAAATTGGCTTTCAAGGGGCCCCTGGCCCCCACCACCGCCAGGCAGGCCAAACTTTTGCTGCCGAGCCGGGCACATCGGCCCCGGCTCTGACCTTTCCTGCATTGGCTTGCCCCCTTCTCCCTGCTGCCAAACCGAGTTAAAACCCGGCGCCACAGGTGGTGGTGGTGTTCACTCTCCCCTGCCTTCCTTACAGATTGCTTGTCCCTCCTGCTGCCCAACCGAATCGTTCCCCGGCGCCACAGGTGACGTCTGAACAGTTTCTCCATCTACTTCCAGGCCCACCTAGGCATACCATGCCTTTTGCCCTGGATAGAGCAAGTTTTAAACTGTCAATCTGCTTTTGGCAGGGGCCGTGTTCTCCCGCTTCAAAACCCCTAGTGCTTGCTACCTTATAAGCTGCCTGCACGTCTCTTAACCTCTCTTCCTGTCCTTTTAACTGTCTGGTCAGGCGAGCGTTCTCCTCTCTTAACACTAACTCATTGCTTTTAGCCTCGGTGACTTGACACCGAAAATACTCATGTCTGTTCCTGTGTTTCTCCGCTATCTGTAACTTCTCCTGACTTTGGGCCTGTAATTCCTGCAGTAATCCCTCCCCTGCTATAGCTCTTGCTTGAGACAGTTTGGCTGCCTCCCGCATCTCTTCTGTTAACATCTTAATGTGCTGATCTAAAAGCTGGATCTGTGGCAGGGCGCAGACCAACCAGATGGCCTTTCCCATTGACTTGTTATGATCCTTGCTCTCAGTCCATTTGGCTGCAGCGTCCATGGGCTGCTCAAAGCGCAACAGACTGGTCACCCATTTCTTGGTGATATTCACCTTCTCAAACACATAAGAGGAAATCCTCTCTTCCATCTTCGTTCTTTCGTCAAACACAAGGTCTACTGCATTACATCCCTTTTGCCAAGGTCCTGCCGCGGTCGCCATTTTCTGTAGGGGGTGGTGTGTGGTCAGCTTCGCCCCTGACTCGTGAGCAGTTTAAATCACTCCCACTCCCTTGGTTCTAGACCTTGGACTTATTTGGGGGCTGTAATGAAATTGCAGCAGACAACTGAGTTGGTGAAAGAACTTGGATTTTATTTGAGACAAGATAATATACACAACACAACAATCTTATCATTCTAAAAGGGGGGAACACTTCAGAATATACGAGGGAGAATAACAATAGACAGAATACTTCACCCCTCCCAATCCCACTACACTAAGTTGGACTCCAGAGGACCAGGAACAATGCTCACCAAACGACTTCTTTTGACAGTTGTAGAGGTTCGCGATTTCAGGGTTCTCTAGATGTGGCGGTTGGGGTCTGCCGTAACCCGGACGCGGTAGAAGACTTCACCTGTGTTGCTGTTTCAGTCTCTGCGTGTCCGCTGATGCGGTC
Source organism: Somniosus microcephalus (assembly GCF_052327205.1). Taxonomy (NCBI): domain Eukaryota; kingdom Metazoa; phylum Chordata; class Chondrichthyes; order Squaliformes; family Somniosidae; genus Somniosus; species Somniosus microcephalus. Next base: position 10,267 of record NW_028225644.1, on the reverse strand, counting down.
GGGTGCGTATTGGATCTATCAGGTAAGTACCCAATTTCTTTTGGTCAGAAATAGGGTTTAGAGTCTTTCCATCAAATCTTACCCAGGGGTAAGTCAGAATAGTTTGTAGAGTGGAAACAAACTTGCGAATCTTCGGTTTCTTCCAGGTTGGTTTCTTGTCGGTTGCGGTGGCCCAATATTGCCTAGTTGCTGGTAATATTTTCGGTTGTTTTGTTTCTTGGGGCCTTTGGTTGCCGCGAGGCGTTCAATTATGTCTTCTCCTGGCTCGGACTCCTGATACTTCTGTGACTTGACCTGGCTTTTGAAGTCCTCTTCTTCTTCTCTTCTACACGAGCCGTGCTGTATTGAATGGACCGAAACTGAACTGCTCTCTTCTTTCGAACTGTACTGAACCGAATTCCTTGACCAAACCGACTCACTAACCAACTGAAAAAGCAGGCCCCAATTATACCGTTTGAGGCCTTGCTTATCTGCCTGCTAAATCTTCTCTGGCCCATTGTCATTTTTGGCGGGCTCGTTAACATTAATAGTTTTTGAATTCTTTAACGGGTTTCGAGCTGGTCCCATCTATCTTAATTGGTTTAAGTTGGTGTGAATTAGTTTCGGGATACTTTGGATGGCTCTGTAGTTTTTGGCGAGAATGGCACTTCCGCTGGTCTTTTATCATTATGTAAAGGATTGAGACAGTCCAGAACGTTCCCAGACAGTTTGGCTTATGCCAATATCCAAACTGCTCGTTTTACAGAGGGCCATCCCAATCCCTTTGTCGCAGCCTTTCACAGGCCTGAACATGCCCTTTTAAAATAACCAAAATCCTGGGGCTTTGTCTTTAAGCCCCTTTTAGGCCCAATATTCTTATACCATTCTGACATGGTTTTATTAACAGTCCAAAAATCCCTCCTTTAGGGTAATCTTCCTGGTTTTGGGGAATCTGTTGAATTTTGCGAATCTTACACTTGTTAGCCCTCCCCAAATGCATTACCTCACACTTCTCCGGATTGAATTCCATTTGCCATTGTTCTGCCCACCTGACCAATTTATTGATATCTTCCTGCAGACTACAGCTTCCTTCTTCAGTATCAACCACACAGCCGATTTTAGCATCATCTGCAAACTTCTTAATCATACCCCCTATATTCAAGTCTAGATCATTGATATATACCACAATAAGCAAGAGACCTAGTACTGAGCACTGCGGAACCCCACTGGAAACAGCCTTCCAGTCACAAAAACACCCATCAACCATCACCCTCTGCTTCCTGTCTCCGAGCCAGTTTTGAATCCAACTTGACACTTTGCCCTGGATCCCATGGGCTTTTAACTTTGTGACCAGTCTGCCATGTGGAACCTTATCAAAAGCCTTGCTAAAGTCCATATAAACTACATCAAACACGTCTTCTGATAGCTTGTCTTCTGATACGAGAGGTGCTTGTGTAAATAAGTAAGTGTTAGTAATGATGTCAGCTATGAGTGATTAAAGTGTAACTTTAGAGTAATAAACATAGCTAGGGTAATAAACAGGAATAGGAGGTATCTATTAGCTATGGTATCGAAAGGTAACTTTGGTAAAGCCTTTTCCTCAAAGAGTTTGAAGAACCGTTAGGTCAGGAAGTCTTGTTTAGTGGAAGTAACTTTAGAGTAAACAAGTACAAGTGTTTACATGAATAAACTGTCTTCAGAGGATTTGGGAATAGATACACCATGAGGTCTTATCTACCTTTGATGTAGGCAAAATATATGTATATCTATAAAAGACCTCTTCTGTCTGTCTGTCTGTCCGTTCTCTATACATTCGAAAGTTATAGAGCGTACCTACACGCGCGTCACGTCAAAAGAAAGCTTACGATTACAGACCGGTCATAGGCGTATTTACGTTTCGGCCGGACAAAAACTGCGCCCGCGGTATCCAAAAAATGTTCAACATTCCACTCATTAGCATCTCATTAGCGATAGTGACATCGAGGTCGACCAATCGTACGGCAGGTTCCTGGCGCGTGCGGCCAGGCCCTCCTCCGGTCGAGTGACGGGACGATTGACCAATCCTACGCTTCGGTGACCTGACGGTCGACCAATCGGTGCGTGTGTGGGCGGGCCTTATCGTTCTGAACCGAGGTGAGTGTCAGCCATCTTGATTCCATTCTTTTTCCCGCTTTCTGCGTTTTTCTTTTCAAACCTACATTTCCAGCAAAAAAAAATTGCTTTTATTAAATTGTTTTTAAAAACACTTAATTCATTTGTAAACCTGAAGATTCTTTTTCCTACCTTTCCCCGTTTTTGTAAGGCCTCATAACCTAGGCCTCAAAGCCTGGGCCTTTCCTGCCCAGCCACGCCTGAGCTAGGTAATTGTCCCACGGCTTCTGCTAAGCTCCCCACCCCCCCCCCCCATCGTCACGTTACCCGGGGCAACGGCGTCAGCCACGAGGGTCACGGGACATAAACATGATGCGGCGTCTCTCTCTGTTCCCCGCTCGGCTCGGGCGGGGGGGCGGGTCTCTCGGGAGTGCGGATCTCGGGCGGGGCTTGGAGAGCGGGAAGGGTTACCCCGGCAACCAGGCCCGCCGGCCGCCTTGAAACCAGCTCGGGAGGACGGGAGTCAGCGCGCGCACGTCAATGTCGGCCCGGACCGCAGCTAAGGTTTTTTTATTCTGTATTAATAACTTGGGTCTAGGTGTAGGATGAAATTGCAAATACATAAAACACAGTCGACAAAATACGGCAGTGGCTTGCTGTAAAACAGAACATGAGGTAAACCACAGGTGCAGGTAGTTAATTAACCAACAATCATTATACAAAACAAAACATATCATACCATACATTCGTATGTCCCGTTATCACTTGTTACCTCTTACAAGCAAACAGAAAGTATTAAACTCGTTCGAAACGTAGCCCCAAGGACTCAACAACAATTTTAACAAAGGTTAACACCAGCACATGGTGGGACAATCTGCAAGCATCCCCGTGATATCGAGTGATTTGGGAAACAATATCACTTTAAAACTATGTCTGGCTGCACTAAATGCTGTTTTAGTTGTACTTTACGCAGACTTAAGTTCATTTCAAAAGTCATATTCACCCCAACTCTCCTCAGAGCACATCCCTCACGCTGGATCTAGAAAATGGAGGCTGTGAAGAAAGGGGAGGTTCCTTTGGCATCACATGGCCCTTCCCATAACCCTTTTCTCCTTTTTTCAAATTCTAAAGGGGAAAATGAACCGCGCCATCTAGTGGACTTAAATATTCACTGCATTTTCCCACTTGGCTACATAAATGACCTGGACTTGGATATAGGGAGTACAATTTCGAAGTTTGCAGATGATACAAAACTTTGCAACATAGTAAGTAGTGAGGAAGATAGTAGCAGACTTCAGGAGGACATAGGCAGACTAGTGAAATGGGCAGACACATGGCAGATGAAATTTAATGCGGTTAAGTATGAAGTGATGCACCTTGGGAGAAACAACATGGCGAGGCAGTATAATCTGAACGGTACTATTTTGAGAGGGATGCAAGAACAGAGGGACCTGGGGCTGAATATTCACTGCAGTGCCTCCATTGATGGAAGGGTGTCATTGCACTGTAACAAGTTTACATAGGCAGTTCCCTCTATCTATCTTTCTCTAGCTCTCTCATCAGAATTTATAATGAAGAAATTGACTGTGTGCAGAGGGAAGTTTAAATAATGTAGATTCTAATAATCAGTGTTTGATAAAGGAGCTGGAGTGCCCAGCTCTCACTTTTGTAGTTAAACTTGATACACCCTAAGAAGCTGCTGTTCTATGATATCTTTAAAAAAATTAAAAAAATTCTATAAAATTAATTTTAATTTAACATAGCTAAGTAATCGATTCCCTAATCTCACTGCTCCCTCTTGCTCCCGATTCTCTAATCTCACTGCTCCCTCTTGCTCCCGATTCTCTAATCTCACTGCTCCCTCTTGCTCCCGATTCCCTAATCTCACTGCTCCCTCTTGCTCCCGATTCTCTAATCTCGCTGCTCCCTCTTGCTCCCGATTCTCTAATCTCGCTGCTCCCTCTTGCTCCCGATTCTCTAATCTCGCCGCTCCCTCTTGCTCCCGATTCTCTAATCTCGCTGCTCCCTCTTGCTCCCGATTCTCTAATCTCGCCGCTCCCGATTCTCTAATCTCACTGCTCCCGATTCCCTAATCTCGCTGCTCCCTCTTGCTCCCGATTCTCTAATCTCACCGCTCCCTCTTGCTCCCGATTCTCTAATCTCACCGCTCCCTCTTGCTCCCGATTCTCTAATCTCACCGCTCCCTCTTGCTCCCGATTCTCTAATCTCACCGCTCCCTCTTGCTCCCGATTCTCTAATCTCACCGCTCCCTCTTGCTCCCGATTCTCTAATCTCGCCGCTCCCTCTTGCTCCCGATTCTCTAATCTCACTGCTCCCTCTTGCTCCCGATTCTCTAATCTCGCCGCTCCCTCTTGCTCCCGATTCTCTAATCTCACTGCTCCCTCTTGCTCCCGATTCCCTAATCTCACTGCTCCCTCTTGCTCCCGATTCTCTAATCTCACTGCTCCCGATTCTCTAATCTCACTGCTCCCTCTTGCTCCCGATTCTCTAATCTCGCTGCTCCCTCTTGCTCCCGATTCTCTAATCTCGCTGCTCCCTCTTGCTCCCGATTCTCTAATCTCGCCGCTCCCTCTTGCTCCCGATTCTCTAATCTCGCCGCTCCCGATTCTCTAATCTCGCTGCTCCCTCTTGCTCCTGATCTAGAGTGCAGATTGTGATGGAGATTCACACCCACTGTGATCGAGCTGCTGGAGGAGCAGGGAATATCAGTCGTTTTTAAATGACTGTTGTTAGTGAAAGGATGATGGTGCAATGGCTACCAGGAGGCATGTGTCTGTTGTATTACCAAATACGGTTAAACAGGAGAGCGTCCATGGCCCATCACTCCTAATTGTGTCATTTTACATTTGACCAGATATGCAGTCTCACTTATTTACATGTTGCTGCCTAACTACAAGTCTGTAAACTCTCTGCGATTTTTTTACAACCTGTGTCGTACCTCGGGAACCTGCTATTGATAAATTATTTGGACTATGTTTCCGTTCAAACATTAAGTATGAGAAGGAAAAATAAAAGCAGAAAATGCAGTAAACAAATAGCAGGTCAGCCAGCTTGTGGGAAAAGACTAGTTAATGTTTCAGGTATAGACCCTGATCAGAGCTGCAATTCTCATGAAACCTTAACCTCTTGGGATGTGGAAGGGTGTACTGTGGATTCCCAGATCTGTTCAGTATGACAGGAAAGTTTGGTGTGCAGTAAGTAGCCCTTTCACTGACTGACTGACTTCTTTTCTGTGCTAGGATGATGCCCTCTCATTTGCAGAGACTGTGGGCTACCCCTGCTTGCTGAGGCCATCTTACGTCCTAAGGTAAAGCTATTATTTCTGGGCTTGGGGCTCCACTTGATATCTGTGAGAAGTATCAGATTCATTTTATGTAAGATACCAAACATCCAATCTGTGCATGCTGTCGGGTACAAAAGCGATTTTCTGGCAGATTGTTGTCCAGTAGCTTTCCCTCGTTCCCTGTCCTGCCATCCTATTCTGAAGGTGCTGACTTGCTTGCTCAAGTGGCATTCTTTATGTGTGAACCTAGATGGTGAGTGTCGACAGGCTATCGAACTGTGAAGGGATGTCAGTCTAGCTCGATCCTGCCTGTTGACGCACGTGGACTCTCCAGCAGGAGTCGCAGGATAATCCCCCAGCAGCTGGCAGCCCTGCCTGAAGCCAATTGTTTTCCTCCGATGATGTCCCACCTGTCTCTTGTATGATCTGCACAGCTGGTTTAGGACAAGTCCATGTAGGTTGTACTGAAGATTGACTGGGGCAAGTGCAAAGCATGAACTTGAGTAAGCTTTACACCTGCATTTTCCAAAGCAATTTCATAAGCTTATTGCTAAGCACTCTGTGTCCTGGATTGATCAGTAAGTGAGCTCAGATACATGAGGTCAGAGGCTGGACAAATGTTCTTTTTCCTATATACCATCTTCCTTAATGCTGTAACCACGTGAATGACCCGCGATTGAGTCCAACGTGGCATTGCAGTTGTGGTTATGGTTAACTGGGCTACACTGTACTCAAACCAACTAACCAGCCCCTCTAATAACAGAAAATGCTGGAAAAACTCAGCAGGCCAGGCAACATCCGTGGCGAGAAATTAGAGTCGACGTTTCGGGTCTAACCCTTTTTCAAAACTGGAAAGGAAATGAAATAGATCGAAAGGCAGGGGTGGGAGACAACAAAAGAAGTGAAGAGACATTAAAAGATATTCAAAACGAGACGAGATGGTGCTAGGACTAGTGGAGACAATAGACAGCTCAGATTAGGTGTGAAATGTTCTGGCAGAATGAGAGACAGCTGCCATGTGGGAGAGAGAAAAAAAAAGGAAAGGGGTGGGGGAGGGAAAAATCAAAACAAAGGGGTGGATGAAACATTTTTACTTATATCTAATAGGGGCCGAGGTTATGATCTGAAATAGTTGAACTCTATATTGAGTCCGGAAGGCTGCAAAGTGCCTAATTGGAAGATGAGGTGCTGTTCCTCGAGTTTACGTTGCGCTTCCGCGGAACAATGCAAGAGGCCAAGGACGGTGAGGTCCGAGTGGGAGTGAAGCGGTGAATTAAAATGACAGGCAACCGGAAGCTCGGGGTCACCCTTACGGGCTGAACGGAGGTTTTCCGCAAAGCGGTCACCCAATCTGCGTTTGGTCTCCCCAATATAGAGGAGACCGCATCGTGAGCAGCGAATACAGTATACTAGATTGCAAGAAGTACAAGTAAATCGCTGTTTCACCTGGAAGGGGTGTTTGGGGCCCTGGACAGTGGGAAGGGGGGAGGTATAGGGGCCGGTGTTACATCTCCTCCGCTTGCATGGGAAGGTGCCAGGCAAAGGGGAAGGGGTGCTGGGGGTGATAGAGGAGTGGACTAGGGTGTCTCGGAGGGAGCGGTCCCTACAGAATGCTGAAAGGGGAGGGGAGGAGAAGATGCGTTTGGTGGTGGGATCACTTTGGAGGTGGCGGAAATGGCGGAGGATGATCCGTTGAATGTGGAGGCTGGTGGGGTGAAAGGTGAAGACAAGGGGAACCCTATCGTGGTTCCGGGAGGGAGGGGCAGGGGTGAGGGCAGAAGTGCGGGAGATAGAACGGACACGGTCGAGGGCTGTGTCAACCACGGTAGAGGGGAATCCTCGGTTGAGGAAAAAGGAAGACATGTTGGAAGCACTGGTGTGGAAGGTGGCATCGTCGGAGCAGATACGGCGGAGGCGGAGAAACTGGGAGAATGGAATAGAGTCCTTACAGGAGGCGGGGTGGGAGGAAGTGTAGTTCGGGTAGCTGTGGGAGTCAGTGGGCTTGTAGTGAATATTGGTCAATAACCTATCCCCAGAGATGGAGACGGAAAAGTCGAGGAAGGGAATGGAAGAGTCAGAGATGGACCATGTGAAGGTGAGGGAAGGGTGGAAATTGGAGGCAAAGTGAATGAAATTGTCAAGTTCGGGGCGAGAGCAGGAAACGGCACCGATAGTCATCAATGTATCGGAAAAAGAGGTGAGGGAAGGGACCTGAGTAGGACTGGAACAAAGAGTGTTCCACGTATCCCACGAAAAGGCAGGCATAGCTAGGACCCATGTGGGTACCCATAGCAACACCTTTGATTTGGAGGAAATGAGTGGAGTTAAAGGAGAAGTTGTTCAATGTGAGAACAAGTTCAGCCAGGCGGAGGAGGGTAGTGGTGGATGGGGACTGGTCGGGCCTCTGTTCAAGGAAGAAGCGGAGCGCCCTCAGGCCATCCTGGTGGGGGATGGAGGTGTAGAGGGATTGTACGTCCATAGTGAAAAGGAAGCGGTTGGGGCCTGGAAACTGTTAAAGTGGCGGAGGGCAGCCGAAGAGTCGCGGATGTAGGTGGGAAGAGACTGGACAAGGGGAGAAAAGATAGAGTCGAGATAGGAAGAGATAAGTTCCGTGGGGCAAGAACAGGCTGAAACAATGGGTCTACCAGGGCAGTCCTGTTTGTGGATCTTGGGAAGGAGGTAGAAGCCGGCTGTGCAGGGTTGGGGAACTATGAGGTTGGTGGCCGCGAGGGGAAGATCTCCAGAGGAGATGAGGTCAGTGACAGTCTTGGAAACGGTGGTTTGATGTTCGGTAGTGGGGTCATGGTCCAGGTGGAGGTAGGAAGAGATGTTGGAGAGTTGGCGTTCAGATTCCGCTAGGTAGAGGTCAGTTCACCAAACAGCACCACCCTTGTCAGCAGGTTTAATGACAATGTCAGGGTTGGAGCTAAGAGAATGGAGTGCTGCAAGTTCAGAGGGAGGGAGGTAGGTTGGAGTGAGTGAGGGGAGCAGAGAAATGGAGACAGCCGATGTCACGGCGGCAGTTAGCGATGAAAAGATCTAGAGAGGGTAAGAGGCCAGGGGGAGGGGTCCAGGTAGAACGGGAATTCTGAAAGCGGGAGAAAGGGTCAGTCGTGCGGGGGGGAAGACTCCTGGCCAGAGAAGTGGGCACGGAGACGAAGGCGGCGGAAAAAGAGCTCAATATCGTGCCAAGCTCGAAATTCATTGAGGTGGGGGCATAAGGGGATGAAGCTCAGGCCTTTGCTGAGGACTGATCGTTCGGGGTCAGAGAGGGGAAGGTCAGAGGGGATAGTGAAAACGCGGCAGGGGGTGAGATTGGGAGAAGGGGGGTCAGAGGAAAGTGAAGGGGAAGAAGGTTCCGGAGGGGTGTTGGTGTCCAAGAGTTGATGAAGCATCCCCTCAACTGGATTACAAGAAGAACGACTTTGCATTTATTTTTTGTAGAAAAATGTCCCAAGGAGCCTCCGATGTGAAGGGGAAAGTGGTCAGGGGAGAGGGGTTTGAAGTGGTGGTTGGTCGTATCTTTTATTTTGAGGAGGTTATGACCTTGTTGGATTATGGAAGCTCCGTCGCCATTGTGTATCTAGATTTTCAGAAAGCCTGCCGTCGCGCAAGTCTGCATTTTGTGGGCAGGATTTAGGTTGGATAGTAAATGGGTTATATTGGCTTAGACAAAAGGCACTCATTAATGGAGGGATGGTCACTCATGGAGTCACGCAGAGATCCATGCTCTTTAATTACCGATCTGGAACGGACCAAAGGTTTGCTGTTGACACGCAGATTTAGGTGGATGTTAGGCTGTTGGATGAAAAATATAGACATGAATGGGTCTGACAGGTGGCTTTCAATGTAGACAAGTCCATGATGATGCCTTTGGGCTGAGCCAGCTGTGTGGGGGGGTGGCGGGGGGGGCGGCACGGAGGGAAGGTGAGCCAGCTGTGTGTGGGGGGAGGGGAGGTGAGCCAGCTGTGTGTGGGGGGAGGGGGAGGTGAGCCAGCTGTGTGCGGGGGGAGGGGCTCTGGGCCTGCTGTGTGTGGGGGGAGAGGGGCTGGGCCTGCTGTGTGAGCAGGGGAGAGGGGCTGGGCCTGCTGTGTGGGGGGAGGGGGCTGGGCCTGCTGTGTGGGGGGAGAGGGGCTGCGCCTGCTGTGTGAGCAGGGGAGGGGGGCTGGGCCTGCTGTGTGTGGGGGGAGGGGGGCTGGGCCTGCTGTGTGAGCAGGGGAGGGGGGCTGGGCCTGCTGTGTGAGCAGGGGAGGGGGGCTGGGCCTGCTGTGTGTGGGGGGAGAGGGGCTGGGCCTGCCGTGTGAGCAGGGGAGGGGGGCCGGGCCTGCTGTGTGTGGGGGGAGGGGGGCCGGGCCTGCTGTGTGAGCAGGGGAGAGGGGGGCTGGGCCTGCTGTGTGTGGGGGGAGGGGGGCTGGGCCTGCTGTGTGAGCAGGGAAGGGGGGCTGGGCCTGCTGTGTGAGCAGGGGAGGGGGGCTGGGCCTGCTGTGTGTGGGGGGAGGGGGGCTGGGCCTGCTGTGTGAGCAGGGAAGGGGGGCTGGGCCTGCTGTGTGAGCAGGGGAGGGGGGCTGGGCCTGCTGTGTGTGGGGGGAGAGGGGCCGGGCCTGCTGTGTGAGCAGGGGAGGGGGGCCGGGCCTGCTGTGTGTGGGGGGAGGGGGGCCGGGCCTGCTGTGTGAGCAGGGGAGAGGGGCTGGGCCTGCTGTGTGAGCAGGGGAGGGGGGCTGGGCCTGCTGTGTGAGCAGGGGAGGGGGGCTGGGCCTGCTGTGTGAGCAGGGGAGTGAAGTTTAGCAGCCAGTCACTCGATGAGCCGTGTCGATGTGTAAATGTTTGACGCCAGTGTTTCATTTTGTCTCTTCCAGTGGTTCAGCGATGAACGTGGCTCACGATGCGGTGGAG